>NW_028186405.1:249194-269032 GCF_003343005.1 Rhea americana
TAGGGAAAAAAAGTTGCAAGAAGTCCTTTAACAGACAAAGCTTGTTCTGCAGTTTATATCCCCTTTTAAAACTGATGGGCCTGATCGTCAGCTGGAATGGTAATAACAAATCTTACTGTTCATAGTGATTCCCTGACATTTTCTAAGATAAAAAAGGAAAAGTTTTTTCAGCAACAGTGTGTGATTAAAGAAATAATTTTAGGGATTATTTTAGTGTTTAGTGTCTCCACTCCCCGATTTTTTTCTCTCGAGTTCATTGTTACCTTGCAACACTGTGGGTTGCCTAGACTCTGACCMAAACTATGGCTTGTGTCCTTTCCGTTGTGCCCTCTCCACTGTGTGCTGTAAGCAAATATGATATAATTGATGTTTTTTGTCTTAAAATGAATAAAGAATGCTGGGCAATATTAATAAGCCCTACATCGTTTCTTTTTAATCAGACTATTGCCATTTTTACTGTCAACTACTCCAGTTTGTAATGTAAAATATAAACCAAAATAGTCTGGATAGTGATGCGGCGAATGTCCTCAGAGTTGCAGTGTGTTGAGCAGAGTGCACAGGAAAGAGGGTTTGGGCACCTATTAAACGTGTGCTCATACTCGCAGCGACATGTTCGTATGCCCTGGGCTGTTTCTGCAGTGGACTTTGCCCCCTGCTCCTTTTCAGTGATTCCATCGGTGCTGTTAGCCAAAACCATGCTTTACTGCTAAAGAAGGGTGCGCTACTGTGGATGAGACATCTTCAGGAGAGGACAGGCCAACCATTTCATTCAGCATTGCATTGGCGAAGTCTTAGTGTTTCTTGTTTCAGACCAACCTTCCTTTCTATTTCCTCTTAATATCATTAAGTATAGAGTTCTGTTTTGTTTAATCTGCATTTGAAATAGGTTCAAGTTAATTTTTTTTTCTTTTGTTTGGTGTGGAAAAATAAACTTACTTTCCAGGGACAGATCAGACGACAGGCATAGAAGTAATACAATTTAGGTTACAAAGCATATAACTGATTTAATACATTAGTAATAGGATTATTTTCCCAGCATGTAGCTTCACAACAAAATAGAAATCATCRCATCTGCAGTTATGTATGTCGGAGCCTTCAGTGTACAATTGCAGTGTCAGAGTCTATTCCGTTAACAGGAAACGGGTTAGACAAACAACATGTCTTATTGGCCTTTGCAGGTATCGGGGCTACGAAGTTAAATCCATTCCCCAATTCCTCCTTTYGGGGCAGAAGTGATGGCAGACATGTCTTTGGTACGGTGAGGTTGGTCTCTAGCCCCTCCGTGTCCCTCTGCGCAGTGGTGCTGGGGGCGGGAGTGGCATTGTGGCTGAAGGTCAACTGAGAAAGATGCAATCTACTGGAAATGTTAGCTAATTCGAAGAGCATTTTCTCCCTATAAGAGGAGCTAAAATGACAGCATGAGATGCAGAGCAGTAGGTTTGAGATGATTTGTATTGATCTTGTTTGCTGGTCTCCTATTACATTGCCTAATAAGTACTGCTGAGCTTTTTGTCTTAAGCTGATGATAATTTAAGGATTGTCAATAACTTCCATTACCATTATTTTGCCTTTTTATATTAGCCCATACGTGTATCATAATTACCTTGTTCTTTATGTCTATTTTTTACTGTATGTGCGAGAGGAGAGCAAATCAAATGTCCGTATTGTTTGTTTTGATCTGTAAGTTTGGATAGTAATCTTCATATACTAGCATATAATCTATATAAAGAGCTATAGCAATTTAAGAAATTTGACTTTTTTTTTTCCTTTGTTGTAACGTGTGACCTCTTCATCTCTTTGATCTCTTCAGCTGGTAGACTAAGTAACCTTGGATTAGCAGAAACAAGAAATGCTGTGCATCATCCATGACATATTTCATTAGGCTACATCAAGGGAGGTTAGATAAGATCTTTCGTAGGAAATGTTATGCGTAGTGTACAAGAGAGGTTGTAGCCAAGGATACTGTCACTTCSTCTTTCAATGAAGGCTAAAACTGAAATGAACTGCAGTGCTGGTTTATCAAGAGAAGCTTAGGGAAGCCTTGAACACACTTGAAATATGTTGACAGTGCAAGAACAGATCTTAAGTGAAATTTCCTTTCCTACGTGCTGACGCTGGATATAGTAGTAAGAAGTTACTGAGTGTTGGTATGACTCATAGCTAATTTTAGATTATTTTGAAGCCACTGTTTAGTTTAGTAGGTTATGGATACTGTGGTGTTTAAAATTCTCATCAGGCAAATGAGATGATCAGCGTTTTTCAGTCTGCCAGGTGAAACTGAAATAGTGGCAACATTGCATTTCAACATGTGTTGCTGTTCTTTACCTTGAAATAAAATTGAGTTTATTAGATGAAGTAATATGAATGGCTTCATTCTAGCCTCAGTCTGTAGAATGGGATTAATCTCTTCACAATTCAGAGAGGGTGTAAAACTGAAAAAAATAAATAAATTCAAAGATATAGTTATTGAACCTTCTTAACCCATACATAGTGTTTTTTCTTCTTTAAATAATGACTTCCTTCTTGGAAGCTTTAAGACCTATTACATTTTCTGGTGCAGCCTTGCAGAATAGAAGCATGTAGTCGTTGTGCAGAAACGTCTGGGATGTAGTAATCTGAATTATTTAAAAATAATATGTATAGGAGGAGAAGGGTTAATCATTTACTATACAGTATTTCTAAGTTGCTTGTTTGTGCACAGGCAACTGCACAAGTGGAAGTTGGCTTTGATGTTTCACTGTTTTCTGTGTTCTGCTTGTAGCTCTTTCCTCCCTACCCCTTATGCAGAAAAAAGTGATACCTGCATTAGATAAGAGTGCCAGTGATTTATGTGRTATAACAAATAGCCCTACAATGAAATATTTGTCCTCTGGAGTTTTGTATTAGTCACATTTTGGTCAATATCAGTAGTTGCAACAAATGTCATATACAAATGTTCGTATATAGTTGATAGCTTTTAAGAGATCTGTACAAAAGCACGTTTTTCATCTGTACCATGTTGTGAATGACATGTGTTAACCATCACGTATTCATTGAGATGTTCAGTAATGTCATTTGAAAAGTAGTGTTGATGAAATACAAAGGAGATGCCAGACTACCAAAATACTTAATATTGGCCAGCAGAATTAGTGGATTTTGAATATTTTCCATGATARCAGCTGAAGATAACAGGGATTTGGTTTCTTTTATAAGGCAATGTGTAGTAGTTACAGCAATGAGATGGAGTTATGGATGTTACGTGTCCTGTACATGAAGTTGTTTGACAGTTGACTTGGGTTGGCCTTTTCCTTTTACCTCTCCGAGTGCACTAAAGGCGTCCTGCTCCCCCGCACCGCCCTCCCATTCCCCGTGCCCAAATGTCTTTGCAGAGCTCAGCATTGTAACTATCAGTACGAGAATAACCAGCGTGGGAAGGAAGCTGGTTTCCTATGGATGTGTTAACATAGGCTTTTAGGATGGGAAGAGACAAGAGTAGCTTTTAGATGGGAGAGGTGTCTTTGAGGTTGCGGAGGATGGGAAAATTGATGCAGAAAAACTCATCCAGTTTAGGATTTTTCTAATAAATGTTTCCAGAGGTAAAATAGATGGGGTTACAGTTAAAGAATTAAGTTTAAAAGCGGTTTTGCAAAGATTCTCATGGGAAAATAGAGATGGACTGCTGTATTTGTACTTGCTGTTCTAAAATGCCATAGCAAGACTTCAGTTTTGGAAATTCTCATCTTGAGAATCTGTTCTTAGTTTAAAGTCAAATAAATAAAAAAAATCACGTGCACACACTTAAGTGACGGGTGTGTGATGAGCAGCGTGTAAAAGTGCCTACAATAACAAAAGATTTAGAATAAATAAATTATGTCAGGATTTTACTTACATTATAGTGCCTATTACCTCAGAACAATACCTTTTCATCTCTATTCGTTTTGGACAAAAGTCCTTCTGATTCCTTGCAATTCACTTCTGAAGTGGAAGCTCTGAGTAGCCAAACTGTAATTCAGATACCTGCTATATGAGGTCAGAATTTATAACAAGGCTTTTCATGTATTTTAGGAAACCTAATATGTGATAAATCCTTTAAAATTTGGCCTTTCATAAAATTCCATGTCAAATTATATTCTAATGTTTCTATAGTCTACTGTAATCTAGTTAGTAAATTTACATAGAAGGTAATGATGTTATAAAATACCATTAATCACTTAACACATTTGGTTTCTTGGTTATAAATATAATCATTATTCTAAATTCCAAAGATAGTTCACAGGGAAGAACAGATCAAAGCAGAATTAAGACTATATTTAAAGCATCTTTGCTGACAGAAGTGTGTTGCAAATTATGAGTTTAAGGTTAGCATTAGTTGTTTACAGCAAGTTCTTTGTCTGTTTTGGCTGGTTGAGGAACCTTTGGCTCCTTGGTGAAACTGACTTCAGAAATGAAGTATTTTGATTTATTATGGAATGAAAAATATTTAATTAAAATACAGATACCAAGAAAGGAATTCAAGAGAGCAAATAGCAGCTGTTTTTTCAAAGAGTTCTGTGAAACAAAAATAAATAAATAAAAACCTTAAAAATGTTTTTTTTAGGAGTATCTGAGAGATTATTTAGACATGTGTAAGTTTTGTCTAAGACCTTGAAGATGTTTTTGGCACTTTCTAGTTCATTGACGTTTGAGCYTCTGTGAGAAAACAAAAACTTCTGTTAAAAAAATAAATTTATAAAAAAATTGTTAGAATGAAAAATCTTTTTATTCCTCTACTCCTTTTTGTTGATGTAACAAGTTCTCTCTGCACCTCTGAAAGCCTTTTGCTCGTTAAAATCAGCCTAGAATCAAAATTGAACTGGATCATTTCTTTGAGTTTTGCTGTTGGTTTAAACAGATGGAAAAAAAAATGCACCCATTTGCCATGTATTATTCCAAGCCCTACGTGTGGACGGTAGTTAGCGACTGGAGAGCTTTYCTGCTTATTAGTGTTTTGTTGTAGAACATCTGTTTCCAAAGTGTTCGGGGTGCTTGCTGGGCTTGATTCAAGGAATTTGTGAGCTTCAAGCGTCTCTGTCACAGAGTCTTATAGCCTTAATATGAGTACCGTAACAGGAAGAACAGTTTAAGAAAATATTATGCTAATTAAGAAGCTATAGAGACACTGCAGCAAGCTTCAGCTAGCCAGGTGAATGAGACTAAGTCGGTGAAGCAATGTGAGCGTGTGGTTGGCCAGGGTCTGTGGGTTTGGGAATGTCTACCCTTATTATTCTCATAAAACTTTTGAGAGTATGCATTTAGGCTCTGAATATTTGCAGTCTTCTGTGGCTGTGTTTTCATATGTGGACAGTGCAAGAGTAGGCAGAAATTCTTGATCGTCTTCCAAAAGCATTATGTTTGCGTAGTGTTGCCTTGGACTAATTAGAGCTGCCTTTTCACTCATCTTCAGCTGATAGTGCTTCATCTTTGCAACTTCTCATTCTAGAGTTTACTTGTTCTGTGCTAATTTGGGAAGCTTGACTTTATGATACCGTGTGGTGTAGAAGAATTTGACTTGGAAAGAGTATGGCTCCCTAAAGGGCAACGTTTAGTGGATGGCAGGGTGAAATCTGGAAATTTTTCATTATATTGCTTTTAAACATTATATTGTAGTCTGGAGACAGAAATACTCTTCAGTGACTGAGATGAAAATAAGCATAGGAAACATCTTATTCTTCAAAGAATATACTGCAGCAAAACCTTTTTTTAACCTCTCCTGTAATTCACTTCATTTCAGAGATTTGCTAAGTGGAAACAAAGCTAAAATAAGGCATATGACTGTTATAAATCATAAGGGTGGAAGAGGCTGTTATCATTTACTGTGCTATTTGCTGACAGGGCTGATTAAGATGTTAAGCTTAATTTTCAATATCAGCAGTGTTACTGAAGGCTTTTTGTCTCTTTTGCAGTCTTAATCAGTCTACCACATAATTCATATCTCAGACTTTGGACACCAGATGTACATTGGAAAAAGGATAAAAATAATGTTTCTGAGTACCACTCTAAAAAATGAAGTCCTAAAATGAGTTCCCATTTTTGATTCTTAATAAGGAAAATGTGCTCAAACTCATCCTGTGATTCTTTGCATGGCAGTGAGTCAGTAGCTGTTGTCCATTTTCCTTCTCATTTTGAGTAACTGGGTGGATCAATTCCTAGCTAACATCTACAGCAACTTGTTGAGTACCTTCAGAAAGTTTTAATTATGGATTTTTTTTAAAGTTGCTAATTCTTAGCCTGTAGTTGATTTATGCTCTCCAATTCTGCTGTGGCACAGAAACCTTCTGATTCAATATAAACTAGACAATGAATTCTCTAAAAGAGAATGAAATGCTTATGTAAAGCCTGTAAAATCCAGATCTGCTGAGTTTTACRAGCTGAAGCATTTGGTTTTCAGTCACAGCGAGATGACCCCTACCATTCGTGGCTGGTTCCTCTTGCTGGAAATGTTGACTAGAATCCTGTTTACTACCACTGTGAGCACTGGTGTGTGGTAGATGGCTGGTCTAGAGGGATTCATCCACTTCCCATACCAGTATACAGCCACAAACCATAGGCTCTTAGCTGTCCAGTACATCTTTTTAAGGTTTTGTGGTTTGGGGAGGAATCATTTGCCTCGGCAGAGAGAAATAGAAAGGGAGAAAATGTCTCTGCAAAGGTCTGTTTCATCATGGAGTTTTGCTTAGGAAATACCCATATCATCCAACACGTTAAATAGAGAGGTGGAGAAGTATATATCTATATGTCTCACAGGGTCTTTGCCAGGCTYACCTGGGGGAAGAGTTTTGTTGTGACTCAGCTCTGGTAATTTGATTGAATATTAAGGATGTGAGCAGGATGCATCAACTTGAAAACCTACTGCTGCTAGAAACGTCAGGGCATCCTCTTTATGGTTGATCTCTGATGCTCCGAAAGAAGGTAAAATCCTCCTTCCTCCCCTTCATTTACCAAAATGATTCCACAGTTCCTTCCTGGTCCRCTAATAATAGCGATGCATGGGAGGTTGCTACCTTCCTAATGCCTTGGGGTAGAGAGACGGGAGTTTCTCTACTAACTAGAGATGGGACTTTACCCATTAAAACTGTCCTGAATGTGATCTGTAGCTCACAGATACAGTTGGGCTTAGATCTAAGGTAGTTTTCTTAAATTTGCATCCATTTCCTTTATTCATTCTATTCAGTAGGTGGTATGTGCCCCATCATGCGCATTAATCTGCAGGAAAGGCTCTCAGGTAAGCAGCAGAGAGTATTTCCATATTTAGAGGCTTAAAAATATTTAGAGGCTTAAAAATAATCACTTGCAGACAGAGCTGTATCTCAAGGTCAGCTCTGAGACAAAGTGAGTGGTAAAAATGAAGCACTGGCAGGTGGCACAGAAGTGTGAAGTCTGTCTTCATAAAACAACATTATTTTCTGCCTTGGCTCAATGAAACTGCTGTCACTCAATTGCACGAGTATTGTACCTTGCTGTTGCTGGCCTAAAGTTTTTGGCATATCATTTTTGTTGCAGATTTGCTCTCAGCATGGGCTGCAGGAAGAATGAATACAGGCTGTTTTTCTGCTTTTTAACATCAGAATGTGGAGGCCTAGTAGCATACATAATTTCATAAAATGAAATGTAGATGGAATAAAAATTCTAACCTATCAGCCTTTTTGTGTTTTTTTTTTCTACATAAAACTGCAATGTTTAGCTCCAGTGTAGTGCCTTGCGTTTTTTTTTCCAAATACTTTTAATGTATGCTGTTAGCTACCCAGGGCCAAGACTGAATAGTCTTTGTGTTTCTGTCAGAATATCTGTTTTTGGTTTTTGACTTCTAGCTCCTACTTATGCGCAGAATGCCATGCAGTCGTGATTATCACGTTGTGTCAACATGGTCACTGATACATATCAGGGATATGTTGGTGACTCTGTCAGACAAATCCATGGAAGTAACACCTGAGTAGAATGGCTACAAAAAACAAWTATTTAATGTTGCCATCTGCTATGCACAGCAGCTAAGAACAGCTAGTTCTTGCTGTTCTATACATGAGCACTAGAATTAGCATTTGACCAGAAGTCAACAATGTAAAACATTAGTTTGCATAAGTATTAGTCATTACCAGTCTTGGGCTAGAGTGCATTTGCCTTTTTTTTTTTTTTTTTTTTTTTTTAAGAGCGGAAAAGAAAAAAAGAAGAACATGTGCTGATAGTTCTTTAAATGGATGATTAGGAAAAATAAAAGGTGGAGCAGAGAGCTTACAGTTCATTGAACAGTAAAATACTTAGAACTTCTCAGATTACATTTATTGGACACTAAAATCTCAGCTTAATTTTAAAATTTAGCATGCCTAGTGTATATATAACCAGGAGCTGATGGCTGTTGTTGCCTGCATAACAGATTTGGGTTTTGGGAGCTCCTGCTGTTTGTTAGTACGAGCTGTAGGACGGGAGGAGGAGCTGCGTGTTTTGCATCTTCTTAGCTGCGGAGATGAAAGGTAGGGGATTCACTGAGTGGGGCAGCTGGTTAAGGGCTGTACTGCCTTTGGCAGAATCATGGGTTCTTTGAGATAACAGCACAACAGACCATATTATGACTGTTTCCAGCTGTGCATTTTATAGGTTAATCTTGTGTACTGGCAGATATTTATTTACAATACATGAGTTACAGAGAAAGAGTTTTTTCTTTTTTTTCTTTTTTTCTCTTTTTATTTCCTTCTGTCCCCCTCTTTTTTCTTTTCTCTCCTGCTCTTCCCTCTTTCTTTTCCTTTTTTCTTTTTTTTCTTTTTTTCTCTTTTTTTCCCACTTTCTGCTCTCTTTTTTTTTCCTCCTGTTTCCCTCTTTGAGATGCTTGAAGACTAAGAAATACTTAAGAATATAAGCATTGTTGAGCTTCAGTGTATTGAAGCTCAGCAAGTCTTAGGCAGTATTCCCTACTAAAAATTTACTGTTATGAACTCAAATTTTATCAAGTACTTTTTGTTTCTTAAACATCTTTTATTATTTAATTAATTGATAAATGTATTATGTCTGGATATATTTATTTAACTTCTTGTAGCTTATCAGAGGACAAGTGCACAAAGCACCAGTGTCTTGTTGAAGGCTGTCACTGATACCCTGACAACCAATTTCTATTTTATAGATACTCCAATTTTTCTCCCTAGTTTTGTTGCTGCGCTGGTTTACTACTTAACCTGTAGGCCTGAATGTAGCACTTGCCTGGTAGATACTTCTGAAGTTAGGAAGTCTGCGTTTTTGTTTACTTCAGAATAATAAAGGATATTTTTATCCCAGAAGTGACACAGTACATAAAAGAATTGCCATTCCTATAAAATGTGATTTATTTATTTATTTATTTATTTATTTATTTATTTTCCTCCAGTAAGAAGGCAGACATTTGCTTAGCTATTGAGGTCAGCTTTTTCTGGAATAACAAATTTGCTTAATAGAAAGTCTGTAAGAATTGCTGTCTTCCTTACTTGGTAACTTTAGTTTTCATATACCCAAGTATGCAGTATACACCAATACTTAAAAAAAATCAAATGCTTCCTTTCTGTTCTTTAGAGATAACAAAATCTGTTTAATCTTTYCCTAARATGTAGAGAAATATGATATATCATYTGGTGACTTGAAGCCTAGYTTTCCTCCAGATCAAGCTTGTGGACTTTGCCAGGACTTTATGGCAAGTTCCAGCAGTGGTATTTTGGTAGTATTTTGTTTCATTGATCCCTCAAAATTGAGGCAAATCACTGATTGTTATGGTATTGAACTCCAAAGCTTCTGATTTTCCATCATGTACCATATTCTAATAATGTTTTGAGCTAGGTAAGTTCTGAGCTTTCTGCAGTTCCTCTTGTATTTACATTACTTGCACAAATAGCTTTGCTAAATAATTAATTAAAAATTTGTGCATACTAATTCTTTGAGAAAACATTGAATTGAATATTAATTGGATTGTTTCACTTTGACACATGACTTGAATCACAGGTGCTGAGCTTTGTAAGCACGAACAGGCTTCCTTTGTCTGCAGCAGCTTGCTCAGTTTGCATGAACTGATGTATCTTTTGGAGACTGAAAGAGTATTTGCCTAGTGGGTTTCAAACAAAATTAGTTTTCCACAGCTGTTGACCAACTGATGCCACGAGTCCATAGATTATTTCTATCTTTCATAAAAAAAGGATCCACAAGTATTGATAAGCCTGTGAATTCCCTCTCCCAATCCCCTTCCYGTTTGATAATGACCATGTCTGAAAATGAAAGAAAAGTCTGTTTAATTAAATTTGAAAAATATATGTACCCTCTGAGTTAATAATCCATGTAAAGTTGAAATGAGATGTAGAGTTTGAAGGACCTCTTCCCATCAGCTRACTATATTAAATCATGACAGTTTTAGATTTGTATTTAAGACAAAAAATTGTTCTGTCAAAACAGCATTAGCATTTATCATGCAACTCTCCAATGAGCAGAAGCTAAGCTTTTGAGTCTTAGAATTAGTTTGTTTGGCTTCTAGTGTGCATTTTGTAAGCAGACTCTCAATTTTAATTTAATTCCAGCATGCTACAGGAACAGGCTCTGAAGGAATTACTCCTTCCTGGAGACACCATTATAGCATGCATCTGTAGGCGGCTGATGCTTATGGTTTAAGTAGACCCTCTGCAAACCTTGCAAGCCTTTATGGTCCTCTCTTCCTTATGCTATGTGTATGCAAATTAGGAGAGAAAATTAAAATGCATATGCACACGCATGGGTGCACACGTGTTCCCTGTCCCCTACGTAGATGCTTTTGCATTTAACAAAGAATTTTTGGCAATGAAAATCTATATAGTATTTGGAGCTATTTTAATTTTATTGCTGCATCCAAATATATAAACCTGTCTTATTATAAACTAGATTGTCAGGAGCAAAGGTGATCCTAAACCGATGAATTTCAAAAGGAGACTTTAGGTCTCTTGTTTAATACCTGCYTCTTTCTCTCTTTGTATGGATTATTTTAATACTCTTCATTTAGCAAGTGGGGAAAGCAGCATTACTTAATACAATTCACCCACACTAATGAGGTTGGCAACCAAAGAATTTGCATGCTATAATGAGCTGTTTGTGTTCAGTATGTTTTAAAAGAAGAATATGTAATGAATTATAATGGAAAAAGTTATGGTAGGAACAGATAATGTAGTGAATGTGTAGTCTATAAAGACTGCAGTATGTTTTCCCTCTGAGGCAGTACAGTTTCTTCTTTGAAACTTTCATATTTGCCTTTTAGTAATCTCATTCAGAGAGGGGAAATAGTTCTCATTTCATTGCTACTTGTCATGTGATTGAATATTAATCTATGTTGTGTTAAACATTCTTACGACAGATTAAACTCTTGTGCAAATCCAAGAAGCAGGTTAAATACCTATTGACTTGGTGAATTATATTAAAAAACAAACAAACAAACAAACAAAMAAAMCACATACACYCARAACCCTAGGTTAAAGTTTGAATTTGCTGGAAGAAAAAAGTCTCACAGAACAGAGTTAATCTTAAAGTATTACAAACAGAAGGAGCAAGCGAACTCTGAAGGAACATTGCTGTAATGGGGATAGCTCGTTACAGGTTTAAGCTGGATGCAGTAATGACCTGGAGTGCATCCCAGCCACTGTTCATTTTAAATCTGAACAATTATATTATGACAATGGGATGAAACAAAGAGGCATATCATCATGATGATATTGTTCTGGAAAATCTCAGCAGAGCTGATTAGAGAGTAAATGGGTATCACACAAAAGGATTTAAGCTTTTGTTGTGTGCACTTTGCAGAGATAGGCTCTGAAAAGGGCTTTGGGAGGTAAATGCTGTTCAACCAGGTCATCTGGGGCAGCCTTGAGAGATTCTCGTATATGCTGTGGGTATGTCGTTGGACTTGAGTTTCAAGGGGTAGTTTCRGTGTCTGTCAATATTTCCAGACCTGTTGGTAACCTTTTTCTTATGTTTCTCTGATTTAAAAAAAAAAGGAAGGGGGAAAAAAATGTAGGTAACATCTGCCATTCTGACTGGGCTGTGTTCACCATGACACTAAACCTGTGGAGGTTTTTCTTTCTGACTCTGAGGTTAACCTCCTTAGAGCTGGCAAGCCAAGAAGAAATGTCAAACCGTGAAGGAGGAGATGGGGTTAGAAAAACTGGTAATCTTTGGAACTGTGGAAGTTTTTGCAACAATTTTGATGGCAGAGGAAACAAAAATGTTGAGGCCTCATAATGTCAATGATGCTTTGTTATGATAATCTGACTCACAGGGAATCTCCAGAATTTGGGACAGTCTCACTTGTTTAGGGAAGTAAATATAATTTATGCTTGTATTTAAATTTCAAGGCATATTGCATGTTACACGGATGTCTTTTGATCTGTGTTCAAGAGCACCTGAAGCTTTGAATGCAAATGTTACCCTCTGCCCTTATTAAATTAATAAGAAAGAATGAACATAAGCAATTAGCGTCTTTGTGTTCCCAGTCTAAAATTAGCTTTCCAGAGGAACTGCACTGCATAAACAATGTGAAATGAAACTTATTCCCATTTTCAGTAGAGCTGTCAGTTCAATCAACGAGTCTAATGTTGACCATACTGGTGTAACAGGTCTTTGCTTTCTTTGAGAAAAATGTAATGAAATATAAGTAGGTGCAAATACAGTTATGTCTTTAGTGAAAGAAAGTAAATTTTTTTCTTGCCTACTTGCAGAAAAGTAAAAATGTGCTCCTTACACTTCACCTTGATATGTATCAAAGTACTATTTGTTTTTCAAATTGTGTTAGGAATTCTGAGTATAGTCTGTAATCTGATCACGCAGGCCTTTCTCATCTTCCAGCTTGGTTATGGACCTGATCTTCCTGGATGTATAAGAAATTTGCCCATTAATTTTTCTTCTTGGGAATGCAGTCCATCTTTCCAACTTCCTTGTCATCGCGCTCACCTAGTCTGAATTCAATATACAAGGATRAAGAATTGAAGCTATTTACTTCCTCCCTAGAGACCTCCCACGTAGTGAGGTTGATATGTTTAATCGAAATGAGACCTTGCGAATTTAAGCAAAGACTGTGATTTCAGAAGTGGATGCTACGTTGTCCGGAAGATAAACATCAGGGAAACGCTAGCCTGCGTTCACAGCCTGTCTCTGGGCCAGAAGACAGAGCGCGAGTTCAGGAAGGGAGGAATGGGGCAAATGAGCAGTCATAAGGTCAAGTTAGTCTATCTTAAGTCTAATTAAGTGCAGGTTATGGATGTTCTTCCATAAGCCAGTTTCTTTTAGGTAAAGAAAGGCAAAGCTCTTGAAAAAGTTGTACCAGCTGCAAGCAAAATCACTTTTCTTGCCTTTTTAAAGGGTACGTCTCCAAGCGAACATCGACCGCCTGAAGAACAGCGCTTCGGCCCGGGCGTTGCGGATAGGATAGGGGCAGCGCAGAGCAGTGCTGGCCCTCTGAGGGAAATCTCTCACCACTCAGCAAATCGTCCGCTACAGCCCTTAGTCCTGGAACTCTGGAAGAAATTAGCTGTACGTTTTCTCCCATTGTTAAGTGGCTGAGGAGGATTAATACAATACGTGTATTGTGGAAAGCAAAGGCATTATTGCAACTCTGGAAATAACTGTTCCAGTATAATACTCAGTGGTCCCAGGCAATAACCTTGTCATATTGTAGTAAATACTACATTGTAGTACAATAATACATAACARAGCAAGATACTACAGCACCAAGATGAACACGCAGCACTACCTGGCTGGTTCGGTTGCTTTCTGTAGCTATTGTTATGTTAATCGAGTTTTATTTGCATGCGCAAATTACTGGAGAAATACAATGATATTTCACAATAATGTATTATTTGACCAATTAATAAAATGTACCATTTAAAGTCCAGTAGTGTTTTGACTTCTCCTAGGAAGCAATAAATCTTTCAGCTTCTCGAAGCAGGTAAAGTTGTACAGAATACACAAAACTGCATTTTTTTCTCTTTTTTAATTTAAAAAATTGTTCCTAATGTATTTGATTGTGATGAGTTTTGACAATATGCGTTTTTATTGGGGGAACAACTGCAGAAACGTAACAAATTCGGACATGCGTTGTTGGGTGAGATGGGCAGAACGGCGTAACCCATCAGCAGCGCCTGTTGGAGCCTACTGGAGAGGCTTCAGTGYGGCACAAGCCGTGTTTCCAGTTTGATGTGCTGTGCGTTCTTGGGCTTGGGGACTGTGCGTGAATTGTACCACAGTGGTCACCAGCAGCAGAGCTGTCCTGTCTGTTCGGGGTACTTGAATACTGGTGAGAACTTGTAAAGTAGAAACTATTTAAGGTACACATCAAGACTGACAGTATCCTGGAGCTCTTGCCTTATTTATGTGCTGTTACTGCAACTTCTTCCCCTTCTTCCCCTCTCTGAAAGTAATGCAGACTCCTTGTGTCCGGCAGCGGCTTAACATTTGTCATCCGCCTGAGTCATACTGGTGGGTCTTRTATGCTACTGGGTTTTGCAGAAGCATCTGGTGGTTTTGTGGTGTGGACCACATTGTTTTATAGTGCCTGGGCAGCGGCCAACAGATTTRTGTAAACTCTCACCGGAGTGGGTAACCAGCCCAGTTACCCTTGGGAACGAATCTTGGCACCTCGTGTCGGTGCAGCTACTGTCACAGCCGTCAAGAGCAACAGATCCAGGCACCTCTGCAGCTAAGTGTTAATATTGCTGCTTTGCTAATATAGCTGCAGAGGCATTCTTGCTCCTGAAGCCTGCAAAGTGGAAGAARGGTGAGGACTAACTACTTGGAGAAGATTAGAGGAAATGTTTTGAGAGAAGCACTCAAAACGTGATTCACCTCCAGCTTGTTTGCCTCTTGTAGTTTTGAGTGCTCTTCATTAACTGAATGTTGTGTGCTGTTTTTCTTATGTAGACCTCTAGGRAAAATTTAACTTAACTAAGAGAAACACATTAGTACAAAAATAATTTTATCTCCTCCACCCCAATCACATGTCATCTGCCAATTGCACAAGCGGTATTGAGGGTTTCCAAAATCTAAGTGTTGATTTTTGTTGTTACCTTTTTAGCAGGGAGAGTGCTTTTTGAGCTGTTTTYTAAAGCTGAGCCACTGTGTTCTATTCATAGTAACTTTAACTTCTGACTTTAATTTTTAATTAACTGATATAGCTTATTCTTGCTTTTTACTCTACCTGTTGTTTGTCAACACTGGTAAGTTTTGACAGTGTTTTGGCAGGATTTCATGTTCTTGTTAGTTGTCTGTAGTCTGTATTCTTTTAGCTATAGTAAGTTACCTACAATATTCCCAATTTTCACAATGTCACTGGATGTGTCTCTTGCTGTCTTTGGCTTGCTTGGTCTCTGTAGTGATGTACGACGTAAGAATTAGTTTGGAAAATAYGAACCAAACTCCTCTGTTTACCAAGAAATTAGCACTGGTACTTAATCATGAGAGCAAGGAGAGAGTAACGTTTGCCTTATTTATGGAAGCTGTGCCTTCAGTTAGAGAAGAGAAAACAAAGTGATCGATCTCTCTCCATAGTAAAGTGAAAAAGACTTTTTCTTAGAGCCACCTTCCTAAGTTATCAGCAGATGCTGCTGATTCATGTAAGCCTCCTAAGAGAAGCTGTGAAGGAAGGCGTTTGTCATGTGTAACAGGGAAAAACTTCCAAAACGGCTCTTCAGGTCTTCAGAATTTCAGCCCTGGATCTCTATTTCCCAGGAARCTTCTCATTCTTAGATGCCCTTTGCAATGCACATTAATTACAGCATCAAAATTTCCCACTCGCCCGGTGTTGCGCTAGCTTGCCCCAGCCCTTGGCAGCTGGTTTGAGGCAAAGTCAGGCTGAGCGAATATGCAAGTAGTTCCCAAAGGCATCTGCTGTTGGAAGCTCTTGCAGCCTCGGCTGATGCAGACAGCGTTACGATAACCACCTTGAAGATTTACGGGGATGAAGGAAAGAACCAGCCTGGGAGCGATGCCTGGCTTTCTCTTTAAACCCAACTGCAAGTGTTTAGCAACTAAAGCGCTGAAAACTGTGCTTCTTTTGGCAGTTCTCAGCAGCTAAAAGTAGAAGGTGTTGTGGGATGAGAATGAAGTCTGGGCTGACAAGCAGAGGGTACCGTGTGTAATGTCCCCGTGGCGGGGGGGATGCCACGTTTGCTGTGTAGACTCTTCATGGRGTGAACGGTGAAACACCGACAGCTGTTAAAGTGCCTCCTTGTTCCCTAGCAATCTCCTGGCAAACCAGTTTTTATATCTGCAAACTTATTTGTCTTCCGAGCCTGAATYGTAATCTTTTCTCTTTGAAAAGAGCTTTGATAGTGTTGTTTTATATTAACGGATTGTATTCTCTTCAAAGTGTAGATGTGTTTGACTTTTGCTGGCGTGTGGGTTAGTTTCTTGTAAGCCACTTGTAGCTTGGCGGCTAGAAGCTGYTTGGGCAGTCAAAGTGGCAGAAGAGGGAACTCCTTTCTCCTCACCTTGGTTTAGCTTCTCCCTGGTACCTACAGCAGTGCAGAAAGGGAAAGAAATATCCTTGTTGTTACAGTTTTTAACATTCAGCAGCTGCCTCCTTAATTGTTATTACTTGTTTCTTCTTAGCTGTGCGCTCTGGCGTGCTGCACAAGTGAGAGTGCGATTTGCTGGGACTCRTCCTCTCCCTGCAGGGACATTTGTCCAGGTGGGAGAAACGTGTCTYGGTGTCGCCGCCTTGGCAGCCCCGTCCTCCCGGGCAGTGCAGGGCTGTGTGCGGGCAGCGAGTATATCAACCTAGTACATCAACGTGGTGAAGAAATAACATTAGGGAGGACAGCGTGCACCTGTTATGGTATGTGAGCTGCCGTCTGTGGAAGAGGCTACCCAGAGGCGCAGTCTAACGGGCGACAGACGTGTGTTTGTTCATGCGTAAAAAAAAAAAAAAAAAAAAAAAAAAAAAAAAAAAAAAAAAAAAGTAATTTCAATTGCTGTGTTTTACAAGCAGTGCAACATTTTGAAAGAGCTAATAGGACAAGCAGTCATCAAACTGGGGTGTGAGGCTGAAGAAGTGTTACAATTAGTGTTCAGCTTGCTTTCCTGTGGATAATGTGCAGAGGTGATATCTGTCCAGATTCAAAAAGTCTCAAAGTTGTGGAGTTGTTTTTTTTTTTCTTTCTTTGTGTCATTGCAAAATATTAAACCTGTTTTTCCTTTTTAGAGAATCTCGCTAAAAGCTGTCTTCACTCTGGTTTGCAGCTTCGTTCAATCACATTCTGTTTTTGCTCTTTTCAAGGTTTGGTTTCAGCGCAGTCTAACTTTCAGCATCTGTAAGAGCTCTCTGCGGATCGCTGAACAATAGGGGGGAACAAAACCATTGCCAGCTCCGCGCGAATCGAAGCCTGAACTTTAAAAATCTTCTGGGCTTTAATGCATCCATCTAGCTTTTAGGTCCTGATTGATCAGTGCTGGGAATAGCATCAAATTCCAAGTGGTTGTGATGTGCCAGGTCACGATTAAACTGTCTCGTTTGGGAAGGAGGAAGGAAAAGGAGTTGAATAAATCCACATTCTGCAATTTCTTAAAAAGACAGAAATCTTATAACTCTACAGGTGTGGAATAATTTTGACCACTTATTACTTAATGCCTCAGAGCTTTTCTATGCTGAAGTCATTGGGGAATGCCCTTACAGGATCAAACTGTTATTAGAGAAGTTGGTATGGTGCTATCTATGATTTCAGTGTTTGAAAACCAAAATGTTCAAAGCTGGTTAAGCACAACTAACTATTCTGATTCCTAAATTTGTAATTTTTTTCTCACAAACAATTATGAGAGTGAGTGTTAGGCACGTAGATCTCAAAGTCAGTGGAGAAGTAGAAAATGTATTTTTGAACGTGCTTAACAACTCTTGTTCCCAGACAGTAATAGGAAGTTACTGTCTTCATTTGSAAAACATAGTCAAATGTTTTGAAATCAACCTTTATTTAGGTGCTCTGAGCTTGAGTGTAGTAATCAAATTTTTGTCCAAGCTGTGCCCTTGCAAATTCTGCAGTAATATTGTGAATAAAAGTTTTTGTGTATAACTTAAAGCAATAGCCTTAAATATGTGTGTGTATATATATATGTTTATATATGTATATAACTTAAAAGGTAGCATTCTGTTTCATTTGCTTAGCTGAGGAATCCTTTAGCCACCCTAGAAAGGTCTCTCTTAAATGAATCCCTTTCAAGTAAATGATTTGCATTATAATCTTTGAATGCCTTATCTCACAAAGGCCTCTTCAGCATTTGTACCCAWTTCAAATCTTTTGTTTTTCTAAAAATAGTGAAGTTACTAGATGTGTTAAATTCAGTGCTATGTAGTCAAACTTTAGCACAGCATAAAATAATCACAGAATCACAGAAYGGTTGAGGTTGGAAGGGACCTCTGGAGATCATCCAGTCCAAYCTCCCTGCTGAACAGGGTCACCTAGAGCATGGTATACAGGGTTGCATCCAGGCGGGCCTTGAATATCTTCAGAGAAGAAGACTCCACAACCTCTCTGGGCAGCCTGTTCCAGTGCTCCGTCACTCTCATAATGCATGTGTTTGAATTTCTCCAAATGCATATCATCTTAAAGATAGGACTATAGATCATAATCTAAATGTACTGCAAAGAATTGATATGGAGGTATGTCTTAAATGACTGAATTCACAAACAAAAATAGAATATATTTGTAGGCTTCTAAATTAYGCTTGATGATAAAGATGGTCAGTTTTATTAAGTACTAGAAAATATAAAAAGCTGTTCTAAAGAGAAATGAAGAAGACCTGTTTTCCTTTATATTAACAGGTTTATTTTTGAAGTCGATATAAAAATCTGTGGGCTTCCCTTTCAAACATACCCCAAATAGTTATTTGAAAGGTGCTAATGAAACCATGATAAAACCATGTAGTGGATATTGTGCTGTTACAACATTTGCTTCTTAATTTCTTCGAGATGACTATTTAGCCTAACTTACCACTTTCTTATCATACATCATGTTATAATTAATTCTCTGTATTTTCTCCCATCTCAAGTTTACTTAACTTTTCAGTCTAAAGATTCCTGAAAGTAAATCTCTCCTGAGGTTTTAGAAAAACTGTATTACCTTTACGGTGGTCTTTTGACTTTAATAGTAGAGCTGAAGAAAGGGACTTGACTGGACATGCCCTTAAATTTAAATCACCCTCCTTTAAAACAGAACCAGGAAAAGAACCAGTAAAACACATCTTCTTACTCTCAATATTCGAAACTGGTCTTTGRGGAGGAGCTATTAAAAAAAAAAACAGAAGGTTTTTTTGAAAACATGCAGTTTTCAAGAGAAAAGAATATTGCAAAATCTGAACTTTAGTGAGATTTCCATTCTTGTAGTTTTTATCTGAGGTAGAAATGAGGACTGAATGTATGTTTAAATTACTATGCATAACTTTGGTATAATGGTTAAAATAAGTTTGTGAAACTAAATTGYTCTTCTTGGAAGAATTTACCTGAAATATACTATATTACTGATCACTCTTATGCCTAATTTGAGGCATTTCTTGAATTATTAACTTTGGCCGATAGAAATACGGATCTGCTTATAAATGTTAGACTTGAGAGCACGTGCTGTCATTCAGTTCAACATAAGCAATATATGAAATATGCCAGTTAATGCGGAGTTAATGGGCAGGTGCTAGCTTGGAGGAGGCCCCGCTGCGCTGTTCTCTTTGGCAGGGTTGCTCCGTTTCCAAATCATCTCTCTGTAAACAGCACTGAAATATGAAAGAACTGATTTATTTTAACATGCTGCAATGCTGTTTCTGACCTACGTTACTCCGGAACATCTGTTGCCCTATATATTTTTTCTTTTTTTTTTTTTTTT
>NW_028186405.1:269088-297486 GCF_003343005.1 Rhea americana
TATTGACTGTACGTTATCCGGAATCGCGCTAATGTGCGTTTCGCTGAATGAGGCCGTACGAGTTTGACTCTTAAAAGCGAGTCCTGCTCTCGCTACCCTGAGATTTCAGTCCATTCCCCCCACCGCCTTGTGGATTGAGGATTTTTAGCATGATCTCAGAGTTTTGGCCCGTTCCTCTCAGTCAGTCCGCTGCATGGCTCTGGTCGTATCTGGTTGTATCCTGCTGCTGTTTTCTGAGCAGCGACCACCTGTATAACGTTTCTACTTCTTCGCTATGTTTTTGGGCGTCTCCTCATTAAATCATTTTTTTTTTTGAAAAACATGCCGGATGATACTCCTGAAGCCTCCAAAACATGAAAAGAGATCCTGCCCAAAATTAGATTTAAAAAAATTATATATACACACAYACACACATATATAATTTTTATTATATATATTATATAAAATATATAAAAATCCTTTTTATTCAGATTTTTAACATATATATATATATATATATGTTAAAAATCTGTAAAAAATCCTTTTTATTCTTCTTAGCCTATACTCATTATTTTCCAGTYTTGATAGGTGTGCAGCTTACACGATCGGCCATGCAGCCCGTAGCTCCTTAAATAACAGTTAGATSAGCACTTGCTATTTAATCATCGCCCTTCGGCCAAATTCCTGACCCGATTAGAATGATTTGGGTTCTCGGAAGTGTTTTCTTCCTCTGGTTAACACAAAGATGATTTTTTTTAAAAAAAAAATCCTGGTAAGTTTCATAATCAAGATAAAGCACCTAACATGAAAAGAATGGCAGCCCTTCTTGCATGCCATTTTACAAGCCCTTCCACCTGCCTTTTATTTTTTCTATTTATTTATTTTTCGCACTTCCCTGCCTAACTCTCGCCTCGGTTTCCTACTGTCTCTGCTCTCTCATCCTCCCTTCTACGTAAGCCTGGCTTTGGCCCTCCAAGTCTCCTTCCCGTACACTTATTTCCCCTTGCTGTTTCCTGCCTGTGTTATGTATTAAATTAGGGCTTGGCCCTTTGGGCCTGGAGGAGTTTGACTCGGTTCCAGGGAAGCCCTGGGAAGCGACGCTCTCGCCGGCTGCTGACAGCTCGTTCCCGAGCGCAGCAGCTGCAGGTGAGTTCGGTCCCCAGCGGACCGCAGCTCCGCTCCCCGCTGGGGCTTAGATGAGTGCTCGTTTCTCAGGCATCTGAAGTTGGTATGCGGTAACCCCGCGGGAGAATCCCTCCAGGCGTGTGGAGCAGCAATCGATAGCAATTTTGGTTTTGAGGAACAATGCTCGTGGTCTTTCATTATATACATATGTATGTGGGTATGTATACGTATATATACGTATGTATACGTATGTACACACACACGCATATGTGTGCATATATATGTACAAAATAAATACCTGTATGCGTTCTGAGCAGCAGTCCTCGTAATAAACGACGAGCGGCGCGACCGCGGAGGTGCGCTTGGTTCCCTTCCGCCGTTCCTGCGTGCCGTCGTTCCTCCGCGTGACGGAAACGTGAGGGCGTATTTGCGCCGTCCGAACGTTTTGCTGATTGGGCCCTTGCGTACGAGGGGGGAGCCGTTTTCGTGGGCTCGGCCGCCGTTTGTTTGCACGCGGAGAGCTGGAACCGCTAATCGGGGATCGCGTCCCGCTGACGCCAGGGCCGGTYGATTTCCTTCCTTCTCCCCTTTTGGGGAGGGGGAGAGGGCCGAGGAGGGCGCGGAGGCGCGGGCCTCGCCGCGTAGCTCGCGCGTTGTCCCGCGGCGCTTGGGTAGCTTGACCCGCTCTTCGGTGGCCTGACCCGCGCCTTTCTGCTCCGGCTCGTGCCTGTCTGATGCTAATTAGGGAGCCGTTTTGAGCGGYGTTCCCCTGGCAGCGGGACCTCGTCCAAAGAGCGCGCTGGTGGCGCCGCGCGCGCTGATGGCGCCGCGTGTTCCCGGCCGCCCTCGGTGCCCGCGCTCGCAGCCTCCTCCGTACGGCACGCGTTACGCGGCTGTCGAGCGATGACGTTGGGAGACCGAGCGCGCAAGTACTGTCGTGATGGGGCGCTCGCTGACTTTCCTAGGTGACACCCTCAYGAAGGAGCAGATTCGGTGTCCCGCACGTTTTCCGCCAGATCCTGCGTTCGTTCTTCTAAACGCGGCCGTTGGTTCGAGGCTCCCCAGCGAGAGAGCTAGGTGAAAGACCAGCGTACTGGAGGCTCGGGTAGCGCGAGAGCCGTGTCGGCCGGGCTGCCCCTGCGTTCCTCCTACGAGCAGGAGAACGAATGGGCGTCTGGTTTCAGGGGTCCGCAGGATAACCYGAGTACTTTGCAGCAGCTGGACGGACAGCGCTAAAAGCACAGCGTGTCGGTCACCCTCGAATGATCACTTGCTGTCTCTGTTCTACGTGGAATTAGTGAAAAATGTGGATCTGGCTGATGGAATTCTTTCGTTTCTGAATAATTACTACCAAGTTACTGCATTACAACAGTCCGGTAGACTGCACYGTAAATTGTCAAATAATTTGTTAGGAAGTTGACTTGCTCAAGGCCATCTGAGTAATGTTAGTACTTGCTTTACATGTAAATCCTAAGGTAGCTAAGGTGGGCTGGACATCGTGAGACCTAAACTTTTCATTCTAGTTTTTTGGCACTTTCATTGCGTTACGATTTCACAGCAGTTTGAGGAAGGTAGGTGATGGGGTTGTTCAGAAACTGCAGACCCGTTGGTGTTTTTGTTTTGTTTTTTAATTCGTGGTCACTGTTAGGAATGATGTGATAGAGCTGGCTTACTCGTCCATTATAATTTGAAAGCCATTTTTTAAATCCAAGCTCCTATTCAAGTGAGAAAGTCACAAAAAGTGCATGCATAGTTTCAGTGATCTAGGAGACTGGAACTGTGTACTCATCAAATGAATAATTTCAAAAGCATTTATGCCTAAAACCACTTCACACTGAGTTTTATATGCATGTTTACCAGTGCATAAAGTTTATTTGGTCAAGGAAATACGGTGTGCAAAATCTTGGAAAACCTTACAAGTTTCACCTCCAGAAATTTTTCCTAGTGACACCTCAGTGCTTTTGCAAATGAAATTTGTGAGCAAAGAGGACCGAGAACAGTCTCTTTTTAATTGGGAGCTGTGGGCCTTGTTATTTGGAAATGATCAGTTAATGCTAAGAGATCCAGTCAGCTAAAAAAGAAAACTTACTTTCTTGCTGAGTGTTTTTAAAAATTGCAAGTAGTAAGCTAGAATGGAGCAGGCTAAAGGGTGATTATTATGCATTGAAAGTTTTTTTTGGTCAATTTGACTATTTAGAGAAATACTTATAATAAATAAATTGCCAATGAGAGGGAAGAGAATATCTCCTAGCCTTGAGTCATCTTGTTTGTTCATCAGTTGCAAGAATTGTTATATAGAAGAAAAAATATAAGAGCAAAAATTTTTTCTCTCTCTGTGTGTGTGTGTGTGCATTTTATTGTGATTTCTGATTTAGAAACACGAGAGTGTATGCGTGCATGCATTTTGTTTCAAATTTCTTTGCTTGAATGATTAGTGCTGAGCTTTTTGTGATCCTATCGCAGCCTCAAACTGCTCCTAAACAGGAAACTTTGTCCAGTTTTGTGTGTGTGTKTTTTTAAAGGAGGTGGTGGTCGGGGAGAGTGCTTTGGCTAACGTATTTGGCATGTACCCCATCTGTGACTGTAGTTATAAGATATCTTATTATTAAGTGAACAACAGGAAAAACTGTAATATAGAAAAATGTCATGACACATAGGCTCTCTTCAGGTGTTTTTAATCAGAGTGCTGCTTTCCTTTTACTAAACCAGCATGGAGCTTTTCACCCCTTCATCAGTCTCTGCTTTACAGACATCTTCYTGAATGTTATTTTGCTTATGAAGAGTTTCATTTTTACTCTATTAAAGAAAAAAGCAGAGCTAAACTACTCTCTGCTTAGAATTTCAAAAGGAAGGCTCCTGCACCCTTGCCTCTATGAACTTGGTTTTACTTTTTAGTACCTGGACTTTTATAAGGACATAGGATTTCTTTTTCGTTTTGATTTCAAAGCCAATACAGTGATACCATTTGGTATCACGGCTAGCCTAATAGTCCACTGTTAAGATATGTTCTCTTTATGCAGGAAACCTTTTCAAATGTTTTGTCCCTGACAGCGACCAAAACTAAGCAAAGAATAGTGTGGAAAATCTCTGTTCTCACAAGGTAATTGTRAAGTTAGGCTACCTCTAGGTAGGCTAACTTGGAACTTGAGCTTTGAYAGCTTTTGTAATTTATTTAATTAACTGCAGCTGCGGATGCTGTTCTTACCTACATTGCAGATGTTGTTCTTGCTGTGTTGTGAATGTTTTATAATCTTACTCAACTTCTATATCAATATCCAGCAAGAGTTAATTTTACCTACTCCTCTTTCTTGCTTGTAGTATGGAACACTTTTTTCCTCTAAATCGGAGAGCTCTCTTTCCCCCAGTAGTTTGGTTTAAGAGCGTTTTTTCATTATTCTTGCTGCATTCTAATGTTTTATTTATTTATGTATTTCTCTGGTGGAGTGGGGTTGGAAAAGGTCATCAAATAATTGGGCATTTTCCATCCCCCTTTTTCTCACAGTAAATCAGATCTTAATGTTCAATTACTCTCTGCAGCTATTCAGACTATTGCAGAGTAGGTATAAACCACTACATCCTAATTTGGCAGTATTTTAGTGTTTCTCTATASGCTTTTCTACCAACATTTCTGGTATTGGTATAAATGACTGCATGATGCAGGGCAAAGAAGAGTCAAACTCAAGCTATAAGAGAGCCTAACACCTTTTCTTTAATATTCAGTTTCTAGATACTATTAGGCTATGTATTTCTTTAAAGCCTATGTTTGAGAATGTTTATTTAATAGCTTTGTTGAAATTATGAATAAGCTTTTTAAGTTGAGTCTGTGATGATAATTATCAGCAAAATTTGAGTTTTAAATATTTTCCACTTTTGACACTGATTGCATATGGTAATTTACTGTTTATAATCCTGTATCATGCAACTTGAAACTGTTCAGTTAATAATTTTTTCCAGCGGTTCTTGATCATCTATTCTAAGTACCATCATCCTAGATCAAATTGGATATCCATCTAGCCCACTGGTTTGTTATGTACCTTTTTAAGAGGRGAATGGAATTGAATATGGGGTTATAATAATAATAATTAAAAAAATGAGATCTACCAGAAATATATAATGTAAGAGCATGATTTTTTKGGGAAAAATTCCTTAGATTCTACTTGAATATTAAAACAATTGAACATTAAAATTTAGGTTTAAAAATGGATTATAACTCCAAGATTTTTTTCTGCAGGAGTAATTTGCTAGATCAAAGTCCATTACTTGTGCATATAAGTGTATTGGATGTATTCTTTTATACTATGTGTACRTATATAGAATATAATAGAATTGATATTAAATTTTATCATGCAACTTCCTGGCTGATTGCAAAATATCATGAGGGTCTTCTGTAACTCTTCAAAGTTGACATGCGTTTTTACATTTGGATTAACAAGATCAAACTTCATTTTATYTTCACTGTTACTCCCTTCTCTCCCGTATGCCCCCCCCCCTTCAGATTATTTTGAATATAAGGAATAACAGAAGTCTTTTCTAAAAATCTTTTGATGAGTATTACARATTTATTCTGAGCCTTTTTCATAAGGTTTATGCATGTGTTACAACTGCCATATTTTAAATGGAAATGCATTTTCTTTCAGTTCCATTCTTTGCAAGAGTTTGTCAGCACTGAGCTCTTGAGCTTTCTGCCACAAACTGTGAGAAGCAGCAAGAACTCGCTGTCTTTTTAGAAGCAATCACCAAAGTTTAATCTATTCAGGTAAAAACAAACCTTTGTTTTTACCTGGTRGCATTATTTCATGTTTGTTGTTCTGATCCATTGCTTAATTTAGTCTTTCTCTGTTGCATCAAGCTCTAGTTGATGATCTGATTCTCCTTTTGAGAGAATCCTTTTTGTTGACTTCAATTTTTATATCAGAGTTTTCAGTGACATAAATGGTTGCTCCCACTTGATACAAATTTAATTGGGAGACTAACTGTCTGACTTACACCAGGCATGGTAATGAACAGATTTATTTGTTTTTTTCCCCGAGAGATAAAACTGTAAAACTAGGCATGTACAAGGAGCCATTTTTTCTTCACGAAGGTGTGTGTACTTTGCTTAAATATGCAGAAAGAAAAAAAACATATATACCTTCAGACTTAGTTTTGCTGGGTTGTTTGGGAACTTCTGACAACGCTGCTAACCTACATAATTTCCTGCCATCAGCATTTTCTCCATCTCCTCGAGGTCATTAATAAATACAAGGAACAGTGCAAGTCTCAGCAGAGCTCCCCAGAGCGCACTACTGTTAACCTCCTTCTGTGCTGAGAACTGGCCGTTTATTAATACTCTTTCGCTTCCTACGTATTGGCCAGCTTTCAGGCTGTGGCGAGACTTTTGCTACTCACTCTGTGTTTACCATATTGTTTGGATTCTTTCGTATTCTTTCTGTTTTATTTTTGCTTTTTTAATAGCCCCTGGTCCAGGACACAGCAGTTCTTCCTTATCTGCTGCTCTTAATAAAAGAGTKCTAACAGCTTAGAGAGGCAGTATTTCACTTGTAAGAGTAGTACTTCTTTTCATCCCTGTAATACTTATCAAAATGCTTTATATCTCCATGTAGAGTCTACCTTGTGGTCCTCAACGTGCAGTTATTTTTCACTTTTAAGTATGCTACATCTTACCCTATCACGAAGAGGGTAAGTAGAAATACATAATTCAAGTTGCAGATGTGTGGTAGTGAATGATGGAGCTAGATGTTTTCCAGTGAACATATAGTACTACTTTCCAATAAAGATTCTAGTGCCTGCTAGCAAAAGAAAAGTGCAATTATCTATGCAGTTCAAGGTTTTGCTCAGTTACCATTTTGATACAACAAATACTTTCAGTTACTTGAAGTAAGATTGAAATTGCACTCTGAAGGTAACTGTTTATAAATGTTTATTGAATAAAAGACCTTCCTTCTTCCCATATATTGTAATTAATTCAGTGTATAGGAAACTGTAAAATGGGTTATTTTGGAATTTGGTGTTATTACAGTGTTTCTTCTATGTAGTTTTTCTCTTGTGCAGTACCATATGTTTGGCTTCCAATTTACCTTCTCTGCTTTTCACTTCCTTCAGCAGTTAACACAGTCACTTTATTTGTCTTGGGTTCATTATCCCATTTCACACTTGCTCCTCATTCTCTCAAATGTGAGATCTGAGTAGGCTGTTTGGTTGTGTCAACTAATTTATGAAAAAGCTTTCTGCTTTGCAGCAAACAAGTGTAGTAAGTTCCATAGCTGGTGTGGGGAAAAGCAAAGATTGTTTTATCTTTGTTAAAAACCTTTTCAGGTATTGCTATTGTTTCTTTTAATTCAAGTACATCAAAAGTCTATTTTCATTGTATTCTAACTTGATACAAACTTTATTTTTCAAAATTGCCTTAACTTCTATCACATTAATATTTTGGAGCTCCCGGGCTAGTGCTCTGCTATCAGAGAGCTAGAGTATGTGCATAAACTATTTGTTGCCATATGCAAACACTTAGTGGTTTAATATTTAGGAATTTGGATTATTTTGGAGCAGGCATGGGTATTTTAAAGCATGCTGCATTTACATACATATTTTGCATTTTCATATTTTGAAGAGTTTCTAATATAAGTATTAGTTGAGGAAATAACATGAATGAAAGAAATATTAACTGCAACAAGATGCACTTGTGTATTTGGGTATATTCTTGTGTTTCAGTATTTGTATACTTTTTTAGTGATAAAATATATTTAAATGTGTAGATCACTCAAAGCTTGTTTTATTTAGAATGCTATAAAACCAGAAGGAATATGATTGTATAGTAAATATCATGATGGATTCTTCCTGAAAAGAGTGCAAGTGTGTGTGTGTGTGTGTGTGTGTGTGTGTGTGTGTGTGTATGTAGTTTTGAAAAGGGGGATTTTTAGGTTTGTTAAACATCTGACAATAAGTTTCAATGTCAGAAAATTTCTGGAAAGCTGAGGACCTTGTCTTTTGGTTTCATTGTTTATTTCTCCATAGAGACCGACTGCTCCTTTGGGAGGTATGTAGATGATGCCATTTATTCAGAATATTGGAGGTAACAGAATAAGGAATTCATAGCTGACTCTTTATATGGATGCTGCATGCTGTTGCTTTTTCATCTTGATCTGCTACTTGAGCAACAAGGTGGACAGAGGTACATAGTCATACTTTTTACACATAAACTAGTTTGAAGTAGTTTCTTGTCAGCCTCCCTTGCCTCCTGTCAGGTGATATACCATGTTACAGCTGAAAACATCCACCCTTCACATTAATTAAGGAGAAAAAAAATAGAGGTGGTGGGCCTTCTGTTACTTTGTATGGTTTAGGTAGCTCAATCCTCTGTTATAGAAGAAAAATACAGAAATTGTGCTATTTCGGTTACATGGTACAAAGTTGACTCGTTTGTATGTTAAAGTGATTACAGTTCTAATACTGCTCATGCAGTATAAAATACATTCAAATGCACATTTATCATTTTTATTGTAATGAGGGCTTTACTTGCTCAGAAATTGTGAGGGGCTCCAGCTGAGCACGAGCATCTCTGTACAGCATCCAACACTATCCCAGCGGAGAGGAAACCTTGGCTCTGAGGGAGTTTGTCTCAACAGACAAAGGAACAAATCAGTGCAAAAATAAATTAGTGCAGACTGAAATCCCCCCTTTCTCTGGAATGTAGTGGTATTCCTTGGCATTTGGGRATGACAGGCTATCATCTTCATCCTGTGTGAGCAGTAGGGAAGGTGGTTGACCTGGTAGGAGAGGTGGTGCTTCGAGGCTCTTTGGGTACATGTGTATGGGGAATATAAGGTGTGAGCACTGATGCTCTCAAAATGCTCGTTCAGCAGACCCCAAGAGGTGAACTAAAGGAGAGTTATAAGAAAAAAAAAATTTTTTTCCACTGTGGTGGGAGTCTAGCAGTGGGCCTGAGGATGCCTGCAGGCCCACGAAGGCTGAACTGAAACAAGTGACTGCTAAGTACTGCACTGGTTAGCGTGGATCACAACTGTGCTGCTTAACAGGCTCGTTCAGGCTGCCTAAGAGTGAAAGAGATTTCAGCTCTTGTACTTCCTCCATCAGGATTACAAACAGCAGTAATAAATATATTTCTCTTGCTTTTTCCCTTCATTTAACACTTCTTTTATTGATTCGTGCCCTTCCCCTTGCTCACTTTTTTTTCCTTCCATAGCAAGGAAAGGTCTCTGCAGTTGTTTCGGGCACACGTGGCTCCAAGTGGTGGCTTAACATCTCCAGCTGGGGTGTGGGAGTGTGTGTGGTGGGGCTGGAGATGACACAACACTTCATTTGTTTGGCTCTGAGAAGCTTCCAGGACATGTGCTTTCTGCAAAGCCTTTGCCTGGTCTTGGTCACCTGCTGTCACTGAGTTTTTCCTCCATACTTTTGTTGCTGCTGCAAGCTCTCAACAGGGTTTGTTTACTCACACCTAAATCATCCTGTCGTACTTGAGGAAAAATAATTCTGTGTTCTTGTAAAAAAAAATAAAAGAAAGAGAAAAAGAGAAGGAAACTCTACGCTTATGGGTCATTTATTACAAGATGACATCTTATAGGTCAAGGCAGGAAAAAAGCTGCTGCTATATTGATTTGGAATGCCATAGAGTATTTCTTGAAGGCTGGAAGTCATTACTTTTACAGACCTGTTATGTCTTATGTGCTCAGCATAAGCTTACTCTTTTGGCCCTCACCGCACGCTCTCCCGCTGTGGTCAAAATGTTTTGTACTCTGGCTACACAACCCTGCTTCCGCCCTGTATCAAACACAGCTGATTCACAGATTTGTGACCTTTCCCTGATCTGCTGGTGCGTAGTCCAGAAACGTGGGAGGGACAGAGGAGCTCTGTTACACTTTGGAAAAATGTGTTATAAGAAACAGAGTCCCAGTACCAGCTTYATAAAAGAGGCATTCCCTTTCACGGGCTCTAATTTGCCTTCGGCACAACAGTCTCGCCACTCCCTGCACGGGCTGTGTTGTGGCCCCGTGCAGAAGTGCCTGCTTGTCATGTGAATAGATGCCTTTTTCCTGGGATGCTGCTTCTCTGGGATGATGTGCTGGACTTTTATGTCAGGCTTTGAAGAACTGGAGGCATTTGCTTTTGTATAAAATCACTTGGGTAAGAGTCTTTTAGAACTAATCTAGGGTGGAATTGAACAGGCGTGTTTATGGCTTACTCAAAAAATACTGAGCTGCAACTTGTTTCGTATCATGAACAGAGAGGCAGGGAATAAACCTCAGAACAAAGTTTAAGAAAACGAAGCAGGAGTTTTCAGAAAAGTTGCAGGCATAATTGAAGCTTATTAACTTAAGATTTGTTTTGTATGAAGAGAAGGGAGCTAGTACTCACAGCTTCTGCTTACAAATGCAGATCATTAGGAAAGGTCTTTATTTGCATGTGCTCTGTGTTGCTTTGAGTACATTTAATTTTGATGACTAAAAAGCTATTGCATTCCTCCACTTGTCGGCTTTTTGCAGACATGTTTTTTTAACATTATGAAAAATGGAGCTATCTTGTTTGTATATTAAAAGACTTTAGTGTGACATCTTACTTGGGCTGCCGTTAAAATGTTAGAGGSCCGATAATTGTGGACTTTAGATTATCTCAAGTAAGTGATGGAACATGAACAATTCAGATAGTTAATGGCATGGAAAGGGGCAAACAATATTTCATTTCCAACAAGAAATCTGACATCTGCAGAGATGACGTTTTGGTATTTTAAGTAATGTACAGTTCAGTATGTGTAAGGGGTGTGTACGTATGTATGAATAAATGCTTACATTCCAGCTCTTCTCTTGTACATGCAGGGCTTAATTCTGGGCAGTACTGTAAATGTCAAATGTAAGCATAGAACTCTGGCATTATCAGTGCTTTTTTGTAAAGCTTATAATATACTTTATTTCAAGTGTTAACAGGACACAAAGAGTCTTTGGAAGGAAAACTTGGCATGAAACGTAATTGTTTGCAAAGCTCGCTGATTCATTGCTGATCTTTCATTTTTCATACTGCTAGGCCATTCAGCTAAATCCAAACTTTTCTCTAGCTAATTCATTGTCAAAGTCCCATTTCCTTCAATGAAGAAAGATCCAGATATGCACTTCTGCATAAATCTTAAAAGTCCTTTTAAATGTTGTTTCAATTTTTCCACCCTGAAAAGTTGTTCAGTGAAAATATAAACACCTAATATTTCTCTTTTGGTGGTATTACATTTACTTAGGAAATAAGTGGAATTATATTCTCCATGACCCCTGACAGAAAGACAGTTCCCTAACTGGATCCTCTGCAATGATGAGTGCCTTCAGCCCAGTGCTCAACTGGAGGCCCAGACAGGGAGCTGCTATTTTTCTTTTGAACTGAAGAAAAACTTACAATGTCTTAGCGATATTATTCATGCTTCTTACTAGTGACGTAATCCTTCTCCATTCCATTAGACTAGTATCTTCCAAAGAAAATATCTAAAGGAAAGAGGGAGGAGGTAGGACCATTTATAATTATTTTCATTTGTCAAGCAGGGTAGTGCTTATTTGGCTTTTTTTTTTTTTCCTGCTTGTACTTGAAATTGAGCTCAATCAAAAATGTGTATGCAACTACCTCACTGTAGTATTTGAGCTCCTCACAGTCTTTGCAGTATTCATCCTTAGAGTACTGCTGCAAGGTAGGGAGATCTTGTTATTGCTCTTCTACAGGCAGGGAATTAAGGGTCAAGACTCTTTTAGAGTTAGATCCCTCAAGAACTCCTCTGGGTTGTAGAGATTTCGGTTGGAGTTGCAATTCTGGTAGCCTCGGTTCTGCCACAGCACCGAGGCTGCGGCTGTAGCCCCTTTCCCTGCGGCGAGCCTGCCAAACRGTGCTGATGGTACCCGTCTCCGAAGCCGCGCTGGAGATAGTGTTTGACCAAGCCACCTCCCAGAGCTTCTTGGTGCCGACTGTTCCTTCTCTGAGAAGGTGAGGGATAATTCCCCCTTTTTCCAGGTGGTCTGATGTGACCCAGAGCAGCAGCGGTCAGCTGATAAGAACGGTCAACCTTTAACAAAATGTATAGGACACATTATTTAAGCAATGAGCTGGCAACAATTTAAGCGGGAACACTGTTCGTCACTGAACCTTAATTAATAACATCTGACTCAAGATTCAAACTGAATAAGCCTACCCCTAGGCATGTCATTGTGATTCAGAAGAACTGTATTTGAAAGAATCATGATAACTCATCATATTTTGTGATTCTTTTTCTTTTTTCTTTTTTCTTTTTTTTTTTTTTGTCCTGAGATTTATTTTTTGCTGTTAAGAATCCTTAAAATCTTAAAACTTGCAGAGGAAGGAGAGAATACTTTATTACTGGTTAATGATCTATTGCCCACATTATTCTTTCTTTCTATAACTTGTTAGGTTTTTATTTATACCCTCTGGTTGTTTGCTGCTTTATTCCATGCTTCTTGTTGAGGATATTTCTAAAGGATAGTGAGGTCTAAGGGAGCACTGACTGAGGATAAATAGGTATTTATTACTTCAATAAAAGGTTCTGAGGCTTTTTAACTTGTCTTGCCAGGAACGGCCTTGCAAAAAGCCTGAGACAGATGCATGAAACTTTTCCTTTTGTCAGAATAATAATACGACTTGAACAACTTTAATTAAGTTAAGATATTCATTCCAAAATGCGGGGAGACTCTCCATTTTTGATAACGTGATTATTTAAATGACATTGTACAGCGAACCTATTTTTAGCTTAAAAACACAGAAGAAAAGCAATGTTAGTGAACATTGCTTTTTTGGTTCAAACTTCTTAAATTTCCCAAGTATTTTAGTTGTTTTTTAATTGCATGTGTGTGGAATGACAGTGAAAAGCGGTCAAGTAATGCAGTGTTGGGGGAGGTATTTGAGTTGTAATATTCTAGGYGATTCTAATTGCCATTAGAATACAGTAATCGCTCCCTGTTCTCAAGTTACTCAGCTTGGCAACCTACTCTACCCATCCTCTTCTGAAGGAARTTTTGCTGAATCTGACTGTACTCCGTGATGCCATTATTGCCATTATGTCCCTCARTCCTAGCCATAGTAAAGTGCGATTTGGATGTAAATGTGAAAAAACCTTGCARGCTTGAAAGTGCCAATGAAATGGGACCCACTCATTAGGGTAGTAGAAATCAGGTGCCTACATGGAATTGCCGTTAGGAAAAGGTAGCAGCGGGTATGGCTTGTCTGAGCGCTGGTGGCAGGGCTCCAGCTTGTGTTCAGATGTCTTTTTTAGGTATGGGCCCCTAAACCAACAACTCGCTGACCACTATTGCCCCTTATGAATAAGAAACTCGCTAGTGGTGAAAGTTGCTACTGAATTCTTAAGAACAGAAATGATGTTCTGGGATGAAGGTCGTGACTTTTTTTTTTAATGTTGCTGTTGAAGCCAAGCATCTGGAATGAGAGATTTAAGGGAAATGTGAATGCCAGGAACCCTTTTCCTGTACATCTTGCATCAAACTTTGGCATTGCTCTAATAAAACCAAACTTTTGAACTCTGAAATGTGCTTCTGCACAGCGTAAAATTGTTTATTTTGTGTAATTTGGAAGTGGTAGTGAACAGAATTGTGCTGGTTTCCCACTGATCTTGTGAATGCGTATACAAGATGAATTTTTATTTTTTAATAAAAATGTGAACTGCTTAGTGTGGCTTCAAACTATCTCCCTCTTTAATGAAGTCCATTATTGCACAACTGAGAGAGATTTTAATTTAGTTATATTTCTGTGCAGACTACCAGTATATTTGCTGAGGATCTCTCTGCAGGAAATAGCAAAGGTGAGCAATATCTCTATCACTTGTTTATTTTACATATATAAAAAAAATCAAGTATTTTCCTGCCTCTTTGCACCATTATCCCTCTTTGCACCCTTATCAATATTAATCCTCCACTTTTTGCTTCAGGAAATGAGTTAMATTCAGATGCCTATTCATAAATAAGCTCACCTGGTTTTAGTTGATTCTGTAAATTTGAACAGAGACTATTTAATAATGGAACAGAATAAATTATCCTGTTTGAGAGGCTTGAGAGGCTTTTTTTTTTTTTTTTTTTTAGTTAATAGGAAAGTTGGGCCTCTTAAGTGACTTCTAATGTTAAGAGGGTTTAGAAAATGAAATTGTGCAGAGTGGATAATATTAATCCTCCACTTTTTGCTTCAGGAAATGAGTTAAATTCAGATGCCTATTCATAAATAAGCTCACCTGGTTTTAGTTGATTCTGTAAATTTGAACAGAGACTATTTAATAATGGAACAGAATAAATTATCCTGTTTGAGAGGCTTGAGAGGCTTTTTTTTTTTTTTTTTGCATAGTAATAGGAAAGTTGGGCCTCTTAAGTGACTTCTAATGTTAAGAGGGTTTAGAAAATGAAATTGTGCAGAGTGGATTTTATTTAAAAACCTCCGTTTGGGAGCATAGCTTGGTGGAAGGCCACTGACAAAGAAGCGATGCTGAAATGAAAGCGGTATTTTTTCTGTAATTGTACCATTTAATACATACGAGGTCTGAAAAATGTAGTTCTGTTCTTTATTTGATTATGGGTAAAGGGATCTATTCTTCTCATTGGTAATGGTTACCTGGACTGTGGAGGGAAAGGTGAGTGCAAAACCATGTGTACTTATTCCAGCTGGCCTTTCACACTTGAGAATCTGGAAATTTTTACAGTACAGCACAGAGACAAACCACAGCACCATCACGTTGTACAGAGATGAGAGGAAGGAAGGAGAAAAGTAAAGGAGCTGTCGTAGCAATTGGGCTTAGTATATGCCCTTTCTGCCAAACCGCGTTTTGCAGGTACTGATGATGCTTTTCTGTTGCTCAGCTAGTATTTGTTGACCTTTGCAATGCRGCTCGAGGTTTTACAGCAGGTAAAGCAGCTCGTTGTCCTCCGTGTTGTTTTGGGGTCGTGGCTGCAGAAGAGGCAAGGGGACTGCTTGCCCTGTCATTGGGGGACAGAGAGTTCACGTGCCTTCCTGTTCCTGTCGGGTGATTGCTCTGAGTTGCCTTCACTCAAAGTCTGCTACAGAAGCAGCAAGAAGTTGAGGCTTTCCATGCTTTTAGAGTGCCCTTCAGTGCCCATTATGTCTTTGTCAGGATTTTTATAGACAGTCTATTAACTTGGAAAATATAAAATGCTTACATTCAGTACGGTGAACGTGGATTTAGCAAAATTACTTTTACTAACATTGACTGTCTTTAGTATTTACGTAGTGTTTTACATGTCAGAAGTGCTGTACTAACATTAATTAATTTTCAGAGCACCCAGTACAATAGCGTAGGTGAGAAGCTTGGTGGCTAAGTACCATCAGCTCTCCTGAGAGCATCCCCACAAGCCTGTAAGAAAATGACTGAGCAAAGACATTCAAAATTAAAAAATGCTTTTATTTAACTTAACCTAATGCACTAGCTCTAACTGCTGTGGGTGCAGGACAGTACATGACTGTCCTTGCTCTTAAGGTTGCTGTCACTCCTGCGTGTAGTACGACAGTAGAATGAAAGAAGCGGTTCCACATTTCTTCGGTTTTTCCTCCTGGGTTAATACTGACTGTTTTTTGCACAGATATATTTAATGGGCTTGTGGTGCCTAGTGAGGCACATTGGAAGGTGTGAAGTTCGTATGTGATTTRAAAAAAAAAAGTACTTGATGAGAGGGCTGTTGATGTAATTACATAAAAACAGCGGAGCACATTTGGAGAACAGCTCACAGGCAGATTTAAAGGTTTTCTGATCCACAGATGTGGGCAAGATTTTGAAACTTGGTGTGTAGAAATCCTTACCCAGACTGTAACAAGCTGGCATCATCCAGTAGGGTAAGTTGTCTGAAATCTTGATCGCTTGCTTAATAGAGTGGTTGTATGCCTGTGAGCCCTACCCTGCATCGTAAGTCAACATTTAGTGAAAAAAATATAGAAAACTTCAAAAACAAACAAAACAACTGTTCCTTTTAGCAATACTAAAATGGCTCTGCCTTTGGCTATTGAAAACAATTTGGAGGGGGGAAATCACTCTGTTTTAGTAAGAGAAAAAAAAAGTCTAGTGTTGTTTCAATTAGTCCAGATCTTTACTCTTTCTAAAATTAAAACTTATTAATATTAAAAAAAAAAAACCTACCTGGAAAATTGTCCTATTCTATCATATATTGCATTTTCAGACTGTATTTGGTATGATTTTTAGTTTGTTTTTAATTAGCATGCCAATCTAGATACGATTTGTCTTTTTTGTTGGTTTCGGATTTCTCTGCAATGCTTTTTTTRCCAGTATTAAAATGACAAACTGCAGCGTCTTTTAAGTGAAATAATTATAACGTAGAAGTGCCAACCAGATGACAGCAGTGTTTTTCAAAGAGCGATCCTTTTCCTAATGTAATTAAGAATACTGATGACAAAACACTTGGCATATTCGGTTAGGTCTTCGGTGGGTGGCCTTCAGATTTTTTTTTAGCAGCATAAACAAAAATATGTTTTTTTGTCCCAAAGTATGTGCTCTCACTCCTGGGGAGCAAGCTGAACTTTACGGCAGCAGCAGCTCCAAGGYTGGGCTGCAATTGGGGAAGGAAATTGCGATTTTGGAAGGCCTTGGAAGGTTTTCTGGCAGGATTGGTCTGTGCCTCTGCGTCTTCCACGCCTCCTTGTTGTACAGGATCCTCAAGGCTTAGGGGATCTTAATTGAGTTGTTTTTTGGTTCACTTTTTTCTGACTGTTCCTTGCCTTTACCTTTCTCCTTCCTGCTGCTGAGGAGAGGGAAGGAAAAGAAGGGAAAAGATGAAAATCCCAGACGGTTCCTGCTGCGAGGAGTGGGATGGGGAGAGGTTGGGGGAGAGGCATTTGAGAGGTGTGATAACTGGAGGATATGGATTTTTATTACTCCTATTATTATCTAGAGATGGAGGAAGTGGCAGGTATCGTGATTAATCACTTCAGAGAAGCGTGCAGCTGAGTTTCTGTTTCTCTGATGCCTTCTGTCAAAGAATTGCCATAWATGAGCCAGACAGTATGGTGTGTTTTACTGACTGGTCAAGGAAATACTTGTTTAGCAATGCGCATATGGATGGGAAAATGGAAGCCTTTATTGAAATGCATATGTACTTACATAGGTTAAGTGCAGGCTGGCTTAACTCCCCCATTTGGGGGTTGATCCTCAAATCTGTCACCTGAGTTGGAAGTGTTAGCTGGTGGTTGCAGTACTCTTGCATGCCTTGATTTTTCCCCTCCTCTCTTAATATATCCCATTATAAAATAGATAATTCTCTACAGAGCAAGGTGGTAATAACAATGCAGATTAAAGGCAGTTACATACTAGTATTATTTGTTYAGATTTATTTCTGACCTTTTAGACTGAGGAAGTCACTGCTTAATTTATCAGAGAAAGGTTTTCCAACATGTAATTTCTCTTCCTTCCATGCTCATCTGTGACTCTCACAGCCTCTTCTTCCTCTAAAGAGTTATGTGAAAACTGCAAAGTGTAGCATCATTTTGTTGACTGAAAGGAATTTTATATTTAGTTATTTTCTGAATGATTCTGCAAGGAGTCTTTTCCTACTTTATTTACTTTTTTCCCATCTTATGAGCAAGCTTTAGCTTCATGGGAGCTATTGGACATGAAGGTCTGACGCGGAATGGCTAAACTGAGAATTGGTCCTCAATGAAAGAAATATGTGAGTCTGTGGCTGGGTGCATGTGTGTGGCTTTTCTTTTAGACTAAGCTGATTTCACTCAGTGGGGTAATTGGAGCTGAAAAGAGAGGTGGAAACTGTCTTTTAAAAGAAAGTCATTGGTAAAAAAAAAATCATCTAAAACATTCATTGGGTGGAGTTGATGTTTTTGACAAGGACTCATATATTTGGACAACTTAATGGATTTGTCTTTGAATTTCATTTCTTCAGCTGGAAAGTAATTGTATTAACTACTGTGTGATGTTTTTGTTTTCAATATGGTTTCAGAGTCCCACGCTCTTAGATGGAAATGGGAGAACACAGAAGCCAAGAAAAAAAAAACAGAAGGGAAGGGGGAAAATGCCTTAGAAATAATCTGATGTAGAACTGGGGAAACATTAAAGGATTTGGCTACTTAGAATACATCYGAAATCTTACAGCAGCTGAAACTATAATTCTCAAAATTACAGCGTTGAAAGCCAGTTTGTGCCATTATAGTACTGAATGTTGTTGTGCATGAAAGCACCACTTATAATATAAAAAATGTTACTTAATGTTAAGATTCCTGCAGGTACTGTAATTATTGTCTTTTAGTTTATCTTTGTTTAGCTAGATGACTCTTAAAAACAGCCAATAAAGCATCGTTCGTATAAAACAAATTCTTTACAAAGATATTTGTCTTGGAATTCCTGATTTTTTTTTTATTTATATTTACCACTTTATCCTGTGAGCTAAAGCTCTCCCAGAAACCAAAGCAATTGTACTTTTCCTTGTGGAAGTTGTTTTCTAGTGCTTGTGAAGTTACTGCATCTTTCCCAAGAAGTCAGAACTAGGAAATTGGTGAATATTTTGGTGTCGTGGATTAAAAAAACAAAACTAACAGATGTATTTAAAGGTTTTTTTTTGCAACACAAGATCTATTTTTGCTCTTATGAAGAGGTTGACAGCTCAGACAGTGTTAATGGCAAAACAGGAGATGCAAGTTCACATCGTAATATCCCCTTGGCAATGAATATTGAGGTTCAAAAGACGACCTCTGTCATCTGACCATAACCACATTTCAAGAAGGGCTAAGTGGTTGCTTAAAAAAGAGTCAAACACATCACGTAGGACACTGGAAAGTGGTGTTCTAGCTGTTATGCCAGCTATTCTATATGCTGGCTATTATGTCACCTTTAGTACTGCAAGCCTTGCAGAACAGGTATAGTCACGGGAGAGCGAACTGGCTCAGACATCACCTAGAGAATTGCTAATTAAGTTCCAGCTGCCAAATTCCTTCTGCAAATTAAAAGCGTAGCACAGTTTCATCTTGTTTGTGATGCTGTTTAATGTTCTACTTTGCCTTTTAATTTCTAATGAATCCGCTTACTTGCTGCAAAGCTTTACTCGTGTTTTTATGTTCAGCTCAAGTCAGTTGTCTTGTCCATTAATTTTGAATGTTATTGTTTTGGGCACAGCTGATGGTCTCTTATGCATATTTTGTTGAGAACTTTAATGTTTAGTGTTGCATTGCATAAAATGTCACTGCAGTTGGAATTAGCCCACTGAACTTTTGCCAGTCATGGCAATATGAGCTTCAAAGGGGAACAGCTTGATTTGCAGATCCCTGGTTGCTTTTGTGGAGCTAGCAGCTAGAGCAGTACCTTTTCTGCCTGTGCACATTTGACCTGACTTAGAGGCCTGTAAACCTAGAACTAACCCGTCAGTCTCACGTTGGCGTTCCCAAGAGCAGCACTCCTTCATTGCTAGTTAAATGACACGATCAGGGCATATACCTGTGTCCAAATATGAATTCCTTTATGGTACGGACAGCATCTATGCTTGCAGCCGTCGGCGTGGAGCAGCACTTCCATCCTGTAGCAGAAGACAGGGCCATGCTAGAGATGAGAAAGGGCCGTAAAGGGAGTTGTCGGCCACAGCAGCTGCTAGAGGCAGAGTCGTTTGCTTTTACCTGTCTTCTCTCCACTGTACCGCGTGGGGTAGTCTCAGCAGAAGGATGAGAACAAAACGTGGCTTATGCTGCTTTTAAAGGAAACTGCATCAAAGTGCTGGAGGTGTCCGGGATCCTCGGGAGGAAYGGGCAGCCCCGCGCGGGCTTCCCCGAGTTGTCCTGCTGGATGGCAGCCTCGTTGCCTTCTTCCCGTCTCATCTCGCCTTCTTCCCGCAAAGTAATCATGAGTGCGAGTAAGGGAATTGAGGTTGAAAACGTGAGAGGAAKTTCGGGTAACTCGGGCTTCCTGCTGGGTTGGGGTTTTGCAGCCCAAGGGGAGGGCGAGAACGGGGGAGCGGGTCCTGCCCGGCGCAGCCCCGTGGGAGCGGGGGCTGCTGCTGCTGCTCTGGAGGCAAAGTCTCTCCCTGGGAAAGGCTGTAAGACTTCTCCTCCTCCCCTCCCTGGCCCTAGCTGCCAAAATAAGTGCAAAACTGGCATTGCACAGCTCTTCGTTCAAAGGAGCTAAAGGCACCTGATTTCAGGAAAGCAGCTGCAAAGCAATAAGGATTTTCACTTTGATTAATTAGATTTGTACATTCATAATATCCTCTGAGTTCATCTGTGCAATATGTAGGGCTTTGTACCATTTCCTTCACTGTAAATACATACTTGTAAAAACGAAATGCTTCAGAGATTATTACTGGAAAGTATATTGTACTTGGAGTTGCTACAGCTTCTTCACTAGATTATCTGTGGCTATATGCAGAGTACTGCTTATCCACCTAAGCAAGGTTTGTGTAGGAGTTTGTATATCACACCAATGAAGCTCACCACTTCCCACAATTGGAAAAAAAAAATCCTGTAATGTCTTAGCAGAAAAAAAATAGATACCTAAAACTAAAAAGCTTAATAATAATTAATTGAAAAGGCTTTCTGCAGAAGCTAGTGGCAATGATTTGCATAAATTCTCATTAAGGTGAATAATGTATTTTCTTCAGGACCCATTTAATAAGCTTTAATCAGTTGAGCTTGGAAAACATCACCACGAAACTTCAGTTTAGAAGTCTTTATACAACATCTAACATAAGTCCAGAGAAATTACAAAAATGTATCTAAGAGACATCAACATCCTTCAGACAGTAAGAAGCCATGTAATAAATAATAACAGGAAGACTTGAATTGTTGTTGCTGGTTTTAAGTTAATTCCTTGAAGACAAAATACACCTGGCTGGAAGGAAGCCCTGCGTCACCAGAACAGTGGGGTGTCTTACTGAAGTGAGGTGTTTGCAAACTACTTTTTCTGTTAATTTAAGAATAAATTGGCAGACGTGCTGTGTGCCACAGTTACTACTAGAGGTAGTTACTACCTCTGCTCTAAGCAGTGGACACCTTGGTCTTTTTTTAAACAGTTAAGCAGAACTGGCCACTAAAACTATGATTTATGTATGTACACCACACTATGTGTCTAGAATAGCCTAAATGCGTTTTTATATTTTTATCCACTGTTGCTTTTCGTGATTAATTCTGATGCAGTCTTTCAGATCGCAGATTCTAATTGGTTTGATACATTGCCCATACCATGTATTTAATGGACAATTTCCCTTTCTGAGTTAGTCTGGTTGGTGATAGGAACTGTGCAAAGTTCAGTTTATAGCAACCATCTTTTTCCTTCCTTTTAGTAGTCTTGTGGGTGCCAGAAAAGGTGGAGTGACAGAATTCAAAGAGTTTCTGCAGTTCTTGACAATGTTTTTCTCTCAATCTATGTTTAATGCCATAAAGAAAAGAATGTTTTAAAAAAATCTATAAATACATTATAATTCAGTTTAATTGATTTTGAGTGATATTATTGGTGAGAAGTGCTTTATTTAGTTGCACTGGGTTTCTTCTTTGAGACTTAGTGAACAGTCTTGCTTTCCTGCCCTTTTCTATAGCAGGAGCCAAATTTACAGCTTTAGATGTTAGCATTGAATCAACTGTCTAAAGCAGTAGTTCCCAAATTACAGTGTACGTATATAGATACATAATATATGACTCGATTCAAAGTGATATATGGCTAGACTGGAATTGGTACCACTGGATTTGGTACCTGCCAATGTTTATTATGGTGCCTGAGCAAACAAAAAAGGAAGAAAAAAAGTGTACTTATTGGGTCCCTTTCTTAGAAGAATTTGCTTATTTTTTCCCTCTTACATTTATTATGTAAAATACAGAGGTAGGGTCCTGGACTTCAGGGTGGACCAGAATGATAAGGTGCTCATGGGTAATAAACATTTTCTCCTCCTTATCTATGAAAAAAATGACACTTCATGTGTTTGAGTGACTGCTTTTGTAGTAAAAAGGATTCATTTTCGTAGTAGAAAGGATTCATTTGCTTCCATTGGGAAGCAAATAGACAGATAAATACAGCTTTTGTCTTATCCTTACTAGCAGGTTTGAATCATATTTTCCACTGCTCATCATCAGCAATAGCATTTTTTTCCTTGTGAATTTGTCTAGTTTGGAAGAGCACAGCTGTACATTTACAAATAGGATAAACTGGTATTTCTTTGTAATACGAAATTCCTCCTCTATTAATAAACAAATAGTTTGAAACTTCTGAATGAAAATGTGATAATTCATGATCCCTTTTGCAGCTATGGAGCCAGAATTTAGAAATTGATTGTTTATTTATTTAGTAGCAGCATGTCTTTAAGACTATTGACAAATGCCAATTGTTCATAAATGTTCAAATCAGAATTTGATTCGAATGTCCCCAAGTCATTGCAGTATTCATGATTACATGAAGTAGCTGTTACAGCTTCTTTCTGTGACCCTGGAGAAGAAAGTAAAAGACATCCTTTAATTTTTTTACAGTATGGAGATCTGAAGTGCTTTCCCTGTCTTTTGATAACTGTCACCATTGTTTCTCTTTTTGTTATGTTGGACAGTTCATATTTTAGTTATAGTGTATACTGCAGCATCATTTAAGTTATCTTATTATTGTAATTGATCTGCATCTGAAGTGTTGTATGATTCATCTGTAGAGAAAAACATACATTAAAATATCCCTATATAACTCTCTGTTTTGATCTCTTTTTTTTCCTTGTCTTTTTTTTTCCCTCCCTCCTTTTTTCAATTTACATCTTGTTTAAAGATGTAAATGTAACCTGGCCTTGGGTATGCTAAGATTTTGCTGAACAGTTGCTTTAAATACTATGGGAGGTCTGTAAGTGATGGGTGGCCCAAAATCCAAAGTCACCATTCTATTCAAATAAACACAAAAACTAAAGTATGTGCAAGACCTTTAACTCTTACAGGATCTTGGCTGTGTGCCATACTTGTGATTTAATGGAATTGCCGATTTCAGGGTTGCCTGGGGCCACAACCACAAATAAGCATATATATTTCTGAGGTCATTGGAACCAATTTTATTATTTTCATAGCTATTGGAAATAGGTCACCTGGCTTGATTTATACATAAGATTGCAGAATATCAGCCCCCAGAAGTGACCTTTAATTTTAATCTTTCATCTCTTTTGTTGGCCTATAACATTAAAATTACAGTAACATTAAAATAACAAGTAAGTAAAATTACAGTAACATTGAAATTACTGTTGTATCTAGAAATACCACTTTATCTTTCTCAATAGTTGATGGATAAGCCATCACTACAGGTTTGGGATTTCAAGTCAGGTGTCTTCGCGTTACCACTATTCTAATTCCCAGTTAGGCTCAGTTCGGTTTCCAAATATGGTACTTCAACTTCCAGAAAGTTGGAAAACGTCATGAGTTTCTCGGGTTTCCTGTTGGCTCCCAGGACCTGCTGTGAACATATATCTGGAACTGCCTCTGCTACCTCTCTGTTTTCTACAACCTTTTATCCTACAAGGTAAAATTTAGAAGCAGCTAGAGGGGATGATGAATTTGATTTGAATGAGAAAGGTATGGTCTGATACATACACAAGATCTGGGTAAACTTTTCTAGAATAGTTGGATAACAATATATTGGTATCCTAGTATCTCTTTGGAATTCATCAAATCAACACGGCAGTCTGTACTGAAAGCTTAAAAGCAGTGTAGCCTCACTGCTGCATGGTTTGAGGGCAGAGCTGTGTAGGTTAGTCCCAAGGGCAACTTCCTCTTGGCCTTGGATAGTAGTATTTAGGACTGTGTGTCATAATTCACCTCTCAATATCTTTCTGTGTAGCGCAATATATTAGGACTCTAGGAAATTTATGTTGCATATACACATCATTGTACTATTGCAAACAACTAATTTCCTGTGGAGAGAAATAAATTTTGAATTCCCAATAACTTTGTAGCAAGATCAATATGGAGCTCCTGAAAGAGAAGCATGTCTGGTAGAGCAGAAACTGCTCATTCCTTATGTTACTCTAGATTGATTTTATTATGCAGAAATAAATACATCCTGCTGTTTTATATGCTCTGGCAAGCTATAATGTTCTTCATTAAACTTTCAGTGGCTTGTAATGCTATGGGAGACAGCAAAGAGGCAGTGTGAACCCTTAAGAGGCAACCTTCCTAGCTTTGTAGGTAGTAGGTATGAATTGTAGTTTATGTAGAGATTCAAGGGAGGCTTTTGTTCTTTTTCAAAAGTAAGGAGTTGCAATTCTCTTTCTTGAATGTTATATAGCAAATTCATGTAGATCTCTAGAGGAAAACAGACTCTGTTCAGTTATATGCTCCTTTCAAGTTAGTCTGCAAAGCAGGTTTTTATGGCTATAGTGGGTTTTGTTTTGTTTGCTTATTTTTGGTTTTGTTTTTATTGTGAGTCTAGGTTGCCAGCAATATTTATCTGGTCCATTCTTGAAGAGTGTATATGTCTGTATATATCTATCTATCTATATATATGTATTTATAAAATAACTAGACACAGTACCATTGTTATATGTATTTTTTCTTATTACTCTGGTGTTTGTGGATGCAACTCAAATATCAGGRTGTCTATCTCTTTCTCTCCAAGATGAATTTTTGTAATTCTTCCATTCTTATATGAGAAGCTCAAGTATTTGAAGARCGTACAGTAGCCTTGTCAACCGGTGCAATAATACAGAACTTACAGCTCTTCCTGGAGTCTGAAAGTGCTGACTCAGCCACTACAGGCAATCTCTTCTCTGTTTCCTTTAGATAACTGCCATTYTACTGTGTTACATGTGTTTCTCTTAATATTTTTTTTGAGTTTGAGATCTCTTTGTATTTGAGTTTCAGCCAGTGCTGTTTGAATACAGAGAGCAATGTTATCACCTTGTCATGGTACTGTCCATTAACAGTTCCAAAATTTTGAGACATGACTTATAACTTCTGTGTTAATAAAATACATGAATTGTGTTTCCCACAAACCATTTCAGTGTTTGCAGTAGACTMTTAAAAGAGGCAAACTGTTCTTTCCTTTTTTTTAAGCTTTCAGTAATTTCATAAAGCTTTGGGTTCTCCTCTATAAACTTTCTTCTATAGGTCTCTTTAGACAGAACTTATTGCTGTCGTTGTCAGAGGGCCAGAGTTAYGAAGTACCATAACCTTTTCTGGCACTCTGGTTCTTCAGCTACCACAAAAAATGCAATCCTCTGGTGTGCTGCTGTTGTCAAGGATGGTTGGACTTCAGTGTTGCACTGGGAAGCTAAACCCAGCAGTTAGCTATTGGCTCAATCTTTCAGTAGATCTTCAGAAAGACTTTTCTTTTTCTTGCATAGTACTTCTGAGGAAAGCTAAACCTGGTCGGGTGAAGGGGAAGGTTATTTTATAGTTCARTTTCTGCTGAGGGGGGAGAAAAAAAGATAGGAGGTGAAAGAGATGATGGCATTTTGATTTCTTAATAGCATCATCCAACTGATTGTTTTAGGGCAGTATTTAAAATGGGCTTGCATGGTATGGATAGTAAATGAAAGGGAGCATTGTCACTTCTGTAGCTTTTGACATGAAAAGAAGATAGGACTGATGTGAAAGTGGCAGTAGAGGAAGTTTTTAAGCTGTGTGTTAATATGTATCATGGATTGTTATCAAATTTGCCTGTTGGCTGAACTTTATTTTGGATTGATTTTGTATTTGTACTTCTTGCTCTGATTGACTGTGGTTTCCGTGCCTGTTGCAGGAAAAGATGAAAATGCAGAACCTCCAATTTMTAATAAACGAAGGTAATTGAAACTGCATACAATAAACGCACTTCAGACTATCTGGTCTGAATGTGCCATTGCTATTGTGTCACTAGTTGAAATTATATATATTAACCAGTTGACTAGCATGGAATTATAGAGACTTGGAAATGTGGCACTGTTCCAATTCAACACTRTGTKTTTTTTTATTATTATTATTTTATTTTATTTTCGTAGTTCAGCTTAACTTTACATAGCTGCAATGTTATAGTCACACAATCACAGAATAGTTGAGGTTGAAAGGCACCTCTGCAGATCCATCTAGTCCAATCCCTCTGCTCAAGCACAGTCACCTAAAACATTTTAGACAGGATCATGTCCAGGCAGGTTTTGAATATCTCCAGAGAAGGAGACTCCACAACCTCTCTGGGCAACCTGTTCCAGTGCTCTGTCACCCTCACAGTAAAAAAGTTTTTTCTGATGTTCAGACAGAACTTCCTGTGTTTCAGTTTGTGCCTGTTGCCTCTTGTCCAGTTGYTGGGCAGCAGTGAAAGGAGTCCGGCTCCATCCTCTTGACACCGTCCCTTCAGATGTTTAAATGCATTGATAAAATCCTTTCTCAGTCTTCTATTCTGAGGCTAAACAGGCCAAGCTCTCTCAGCCTTTCCTCATATGAGAGATGTTCCAGATCATCTTCATATCCCTGTACTGGACTCTTTTCAGTAGCTCCATGTCTCTCTCATACTGGGGAGCCCGGAACTGGCCACAGTACTCCAGATGTGGAGGGGCTCAACTCTCCAGGGCTGAGTAGAGGGGCAGGATCACCTCCCTCGACCTGCTGGCAACACTCTTCCTAATGCACCCAAGGAGACCATTGGCTTTCTTGGCCACAGGGGCACATTGCTGGCTCATGGTCAACTTGTCATCCACCAGCACTCCCAGGTCCTTCTCTGCAGAGCTGCTCTCCAGAAGGTCAGACCCCTASCTTGTMCTGGTGCCTAGGGTTGTTTCTGCCTAGGTGCAGGACTCTGCCCTTGCCCTTGTTGAACCTCRTGAGGTTCCTCTCCGYCCAACTCTCCAGCCTGYCCAKGTCTCTMTGAATGGCAGCACAGCCCTCAGGTGTGTCAGCCACTCCTCCCAGCTTGGTATCATCAGMARACTTGCTGAGGAGGCACTCTGYCCCCTCATCCAGGTCATTGATGAAAAGTTGAACAGGATGGGACCCAGTACTGAGCCCTGGGGGATGCCATTGGCCACAGGCCTCCAGCTAGATTCAGTGCCGTGATGACAACCCTCTGAGCTCTGCCATTGAGCCAGGCAGGAAGGCTGATCTGGTACATGATTCTGGTTATGGTTATTTCAGTTTACCTGCGTTTCTCTCTGAGATCCTACTTACTCCAGCCTCCTAATAGCTGCTATAAAAGGTAAAAGGATTTTTTTGTTGTTTTGTTCTTATACTTGGAAATTTAAAGTCTACTGAAAGGCTGAAAGCTTATGGCAATTGCAGTTGATTATAAAATCCTACTGGTTTCAGTGACATAAATTGGAGGTTATTCCAATGTTAATGTGGATTAACGCTAATGTTGCAGAAATCAGACTCTGATCCTGTGTGTTCTGATAACATAATTCAACTAATTTGTCATTTCCTGACTTTTTAGTTCCATCTTTGACAGCACCCAGTAAAGTCTGTTGGAGTATGCTTGGTTTAGACTTAAATGTAATGGTGACTATAAAGCCCATAATTTCTTTTACAGAATAATTGTGATTAGTGCTTTTGATGTCATTTCCAAGCTGTTGCTTGCTGCCGGGGTGTTATTAACCAAGGAACCAAGAGAGAAAAAAAAAAGTTTGTTTAAACATTTACTGTAGTTTTCCATTTGTAGTGTTCTCTCACAATTACTGTGGCTTGCTACATGTTTACTCTAATGGGTCTCTGTATCTGAATAAGGTATTGAGGCATAAAGATGAAACAAATCAGTAAAACCCATTTTACCCCTTTTCAGTGGGATCAATACCCGCCAAATGGGTGGGTGCCAGCTTGCCCTATTAAACTGTATTTGTGAAGGGCATCCCACAGGGCTCCTGTTGAGAAGTTGCAGAGCTGGAAAGAACATAGTTCATTCATCCAAGACTATGTTAAACAGTCACGCTATTCACTAGAAGTCATTACACATCTTCGTGGGATCAAATATTGTTTTTAAGTATCTGGCTGGTTTTACTTTTTGGTAGAACTTAGGCTTCATGAGAATTGGTTTTGACAGAGCTCTGTAGCAAGTCCTGCTCTTTCTGCTAAAAAGAGAGCTTCCAGGAACTTTTCTGACACATCTGGAGGAAGGCCTGAGGATAAAGTTCAGCTCCAGTCAGTCAGAAATCCTTTCTAGCCAGATTTTGGCCCCTATTTATGCTGTAGGAGTTTTGCTTATTAGGCATATTATTTTGAGAGGGAAAAATGGTGCACTATTTTTCGGCGTGGAATCATCTGAAAAAAAGATGCTTCAGATATTTTGGTAGTGTATCACTGGTGACTAAGCTGTCTCACAGAGAAATGTAAACCTCAGGTTTTATCTTAAAACATATATTATTAGCATTT
>NW_028186405.1:297556-310840 GCF_003343005.1 Rhea americana
ATAAACAAATCTCACATCACACATACTACCATAATTCCCTTTTTTTCCCTTGCTTGGACCATTCCACTGAAATAAGAGTATGTCATCTTTGGTTTATGTGCATTCTTGGACTTTGGAGCTGACTCAACATAAATCAGTTTTTTAATCCTCAGAGAGGATTCCCTTGCCCTGCATTATCTTGCAGTAAACAGTGCTATGAATGCAATTGCCTATGACTCTGAATAGAAGTTAGTAAACTGAATTATAAAGATGGCGATGATTTTTAAAGACTAGTGGCATGTGCTTCGTTCATTAGACTGGATGAATTTTAAGAAGGAATTTTTTTAAACATTGTGTCTTTTACTTCCACTTTTATATGTATTTGGAAGTTTCTAGTGCTTTAAGTTTAATATATTTATGTGGGCAGTCTTTAATGTACATAACTGGGCAACTTTTGAGAGCAGTTAAACTGAAAATGGACAATGTTGCAAGGAAAAGGTACCTGAGAGTTCTAGTTTCTTCCCCTACAAAATTATTTTTTAAGCTTGTAATATATCCTTTGGTACCTTGACAAAAGGTTATAAGTGGAGGGCCTGCTTAACCTAAATGGAAAATACTTTTTCTGTGCATTAATAAAAGTGTGGTATAAAAACCTAGTAGTATGATAGTCTTTGGATAGGAAAAGGAATGAGGAGAGGAGAAACCAAAATGGGTTTTTGTACTTACTTTTCTGCACAAAATTATTTTTGCAATTTTGCGCATATATAGAGAACCAATTCAGCCTATGAAACTTGAACTTAACACTAAGGCTGATTTCCAGTTTGTTAGGACAATGCAAGTATTTGTTGTTTTAAGTTTTAAGTAGGATGAGAAGACTTGCCATTTCATTACACTGTTATATCTTTTGCTATTTTGTTTTTTCCCCATGCTTTGTTCTCTGTTGATGGTTGTAGAGGTTCAGTCCCCCTCCCTGCCCCCCCAGTAGGGGCTGAGGAGCAGGAGGAGCGAGAAGGTGACTACTCAGCGGTGGTCCTGAGGCACGTTGTCAGCCTGCATCTCRGAGGAGGGCAATTGGGATGTACGTCGCAATGCTGGTTTTATGTGTTCGTCTSAAGTTGGGGCTGAAGGCGAGGAGGAAGAGACTTTCTGGGAGAAGAGAACTTTGGATGGGCACAAATTCCACAGCTGATGRTTTCTGACATCGAGGGGCCTGGGTTTGGCAGCTCTGTTAATAAGAGAACGAAAGCTAGCTTGGGTTTGATCACTGTTTGAGTTGATCATTGCTCTGGAAAATACTAATGYGACCAATGATAACTAGATTTCTTTTTTAACATAAAGACAAATTCTAAAGCTGGTGTAAGTTTTAAAGTCATCTCCATGCATGTGCCAAGTTGTTTCCACTAAGTAGATTTAAAATAACAYCTTTCAGTTAAACCAGTGAAATTTTGAGTGTAGACCAAGGTTTGGTGTATGAAGGTTTTTTGGCTGCATAAATAAAAGGCTAGAGGAAAGGAACTTATACAAAGTARCATGCCACTGTTTTATCTCTCCAAAAAAAGGATAAAAAGGAGAGTGTCTGCGTATTTGTTGTGGTTTGGAAGTATCCTTTTTAGTGTTCACTAACTAAAAATAAAAATCAGAGTGCTACCTAAAAACCCTTTCAGGCTTTAAATTTAGAGTGCATTTATTTCAGAAACAGAAGTATGTGTTTAGGCATAATTCCATACAATCTCAGTGAACTTTTTTGAAAGTTTTTGAAAAAAAATATATATATTTTTTCTATTATATATATATATATATATAAAAAATTAGTTCCTGATTTTTCTTTCTCAAGATAGCTTGCCATGTACTGGAAAGAACAGAAAAGCAGATGATTATGAGACTGATGTATGACTGATAAAGCTCTAATCTATCGTGGTACAGGATGTGTGCGTTGTTTCTCTTACAGTGTGCAATGTGTGTAAAACGTGCATGTTCTGGAAAGACTTTATGAATATTCAGTTGGTAGCTTGTCAAAGGAGAGTAGTTTCATGTCCATCCTATTAATATAGTTCCATCCTATTAATCTAGTTGAGAGACATTATTTCTACTTTGACTACTGCATTCTCAAGCCTTAAAACATCTATTCTTTTCTTTAGAGATAATTGTACAGTTGTGTGTTGCTATATGGTGAAATGGTAAAAATTATTGATGTTTTGTGTTTTCAAAGGAAAGTGGGGGAAGAGAAGAAGTATAATGCCATGTTCTGTGGTGGAACAGTAAATCTAATAAGGCCTGCTGAGCCCACTTTTATCATCTAAAATAGATTTGTAAAGGGCAGCAGAGGTTCTAGCTATGAATTCTGAAGTTGGTTTCAGAAGTTGGTATTACATTTATGTATAAATAAATAAATAAATAATGAGTCATTGTCAAACTATAGCCTGGCCTGAAGAATATAAGAACAACTGCAATGTGTATCAGGTAAATACCAAATAGGCTGAAGTCTCAGATGAACAGAATTACATGTGGTATGCTGAAGTAGGGAGAACAGCTAGCTTATGAACCAGTGTGAGAGAAGCACAAAAGATTTTCTGATTTAGGACATTTTTTTTCCCCCCTCCATAAAGGTGCCTCATAGATCTACTGTCTGTAGTGTGGTAAAGAAACTCAGGGGAAAGACAGAAAGGCAGGAGCTGTTCTTCTCCCTTTATTTTTGCCTGCTTTCTCCTGAGATAAAACTGGCAATATCCAATTGTTCAGCGTCAGAAGATATTGAGTATTTCTCTGACTCCCTTTCAGCATTTCTTTTTAACCTATCCAAAGAATCGAGTAGTGCTGTGCCAGGCAGTTAGTCCTAATTAGGGTTTCACATTTCTCATAGTCCCTTTTTCAGTGCATGTTAGGCWGCAGATTGAACGGAGAGGGGATGAGGCACAACAGTGGTTAACATTAAGGCAAGAATCTCTCTGCATGTGAGGGCATATTTAGAAATGAAAAGGCTTGTAGTATGGAGGAAGAGAGAGAAAGGTTGCAGCCTTTACAGTTAGGTCTTGAAATATTTTTATTCTGGAAGAAAAAGACTTTGCAGGTCATCTCAACCTTCTTGCAATCAAAATGTTTTGGACCTTCAGTTCCTTAGTTTTCAAAGCTCTTTTAGTCAGTAAGAGAATCTGTGTGTGCAGCGTCCTTCAGTGTGGTTAAGGTGGTGCCCAGCAGTAGTCCCACCACTACGCCGGGGTGCTCTTCTTCCTTCCAAATAGCATGGTGAATCCGGAGTCCCCAAGCTCCTGAAGCCTAGAAACCTGCAGTTAATGGGCTACTGAATCCTAACCTAGTGGTAGAAATCTTCGAACCACAACTGATAGAATTGTGCATGGAAATCATTTTTACTAGTTTATCTCATTGGGTGTCTTCCCTTCCCCCCCCCCCCCCCCCCCCCCCCGCATGGCATTCTGCAAAATTACATTGCTTATTGTAAAAGGTGAATTCCTTCCAAAGACATTCCAGAACTTGGAAAATCTAGAAAATCTGTATCTCTTTATACTGTGATATGAGACTATAACCTTTCCCTGTGGTTGGTTTTGTTGTTTTCTGTTTTGCTTCGTTTCTCTGTGTCTTTGGGTTTGTCAGCAGTTGCAAGCAGGTGAGGGCATAGTATCGTCCTCTCACCCACGTGAATTTTCATGCTGCCGAGATTAAATTCAGGAAAGTATCACCCAACCTGTGGTGTTTTATGAGTACAGTTGCTTACGGTCCCATTACTTGCAGTTTTGTTTGTCCTGTCACTAAATGTAAGGTGACTATGGAATTATTGTTACTGGTCCAAAATCTACAGATTAGTATTACTATTCATGTATATCTTATCCTAAGGCCCTATGCAAACTGCATATCCAATTAATAACTTTGACTAGTTGTTATATGAGACAAAAATARTGACAAAAATATACTGATACTCTCTTCCATGTATGAGCTTTGAGCTTGTTGTATTCAAATCTTTCTCTATAGTCAGAAAAGGAGTAAGCTATGGGTAGAAGTTTACTAGGCGCTAGTTTTCTCCCAATTTTATTTCTCTTTTGTGATGCTAGGTTTTTCTTTAATTGGTTTAAAATATGACTTGAATAGAAGTGTTTTTCTTCAAGCTGTTTGAAGTGTATAGTCCTATTCTCAGARCCTAGCCAGCAACTCAGGTTCCTATACATCAAGAGACTTAGACTTTGTATTTCCCAGCTGAAATCAGCTGAGTTGTTGGCTGTTCCGTAGAGATTCACCCAAGAAAATTTTTTCTTAAGAAAAGCTGAAAGCTGCAACTTGAAACCAGTAGGTTGCACAGTGATTGGTCTCCTGCAGATGTCCCTTGGTGATATGCAATATAGATGTATTTTTTTGAAGCGGCATAGATATAATTTTACAGCTTGCTGGATCTGTAGATGAAATCCACTTTCAGACCTGTCGAGAAGGAATGAACTTTAATACATAACATGTAAAATATAATTGCTGCCAGAAATCTACAGCAATGATAAATACTTCCCTTGAGTTTATAATTAAACTTTTAAATGAATGAGCTTTCACGTATTGATGCTGATTAGTTAAGACATTTTTATGTTCTGGGTAGTTTTGCTGATCTTTTTTTTTTCTTCCCCTTCTCTCTTTCAATACAGACTATATCTGTATTGTAGTCTAGGAGCAAGTATAACAAATGTTGCAAGCATGACAAACTCTGTTCTATCATTTGTTTGCTTTCTGACTATATCCCTGCCAAACAACCTGTAAGTATTTTGGAGGTGTACGCTCAGGAGTAGACTCAGCTGCTGAGGATGTGATGCTCAGATGCTCAGATGCTGGGGGATGTGAAGCTGTCTGTACTCGGAAAAGTAGGCTTTGGTAGTGTTTTCAATCTTGTCTATACAGGTAACGTATAATCTCGTAAGCATCCTTAGGAAGGTCCATTAAGATGAACTGTAGGAATTCTCTAGGGTGCTTTTCTATTATTATTTACGGAAAAGGTGTAAATGATAAATGATCTTGAGGAAAAACAAAGAAGAATGTCCAAATAGAGACTTACCAGTCCATCATTGCCTATCTACTTTATGAGAGACAGGGTTGGGCGATAGCTTCCTGTGTGCACATTTGGGAGTTCTCCTTTTGCTTAAAAATATGCTTTCTGCTTCAGACGCTGATGTTCATTTTCAGCATATGGGGATCATTAGCAATATTCAAGCTGGACATATGGCTTAATGCGTTAAATCACTTTAGAATGTTGCATCTGTTTTTTTACCCTGGTGTTAACACCTGGATCAGTTTAGCACTCGTGCAGAAGTTTAGGACACATATAGCTGTTAATTTTAAAAACATCTGTTTTTTTGTATATGTGCCTGTGTATGTGCATGTGTGAACTGCTGGATCTGCTGCATTATTTGAGTTTGATGAAAAAGTCCTACTTGTGCTCAAGGTGTGCACTGACCTAGGCAAATAAGAATTTTATAGTAGGAGACAAAAGGATTCTTTTAGTAGACAAGCAAGTGTTTTCCCATTACAGCTCTTGCCTTTCTTCAGACTTCCATTTTTTAAAGTATTGATAGCTGACTGTGATTCTTTTTTTCTCGTCTCAAACCAATCCATTTGTGGTACACTGAATAAGACATCTCACTCTCCCGGGATGTGTGAAATGGGCAGGCATTAAAAATTGAAGGAAGCAAGTTCCCTGACTGAGTCTGCAAACCTTATCTGAGGCTGCTTGAAAGTAAAAATGCCAATTGTGTTGGAGCTTTGAAAAATTACTTTCCCTTGTGACCTGCTGCCTCTTAGTGAGAGCAGAGTTTACAGTTCTTTTTAAGAGTGATGAATGCACTTGGAGAGTTTCTCTTGTTATGCCCATTAGCAAGATTGGACTAATCTTCAGGATGTAACCTGAAGGTAAACTGTGAGTGAAAGAGGAGGAGAAGACAGGGCTAATAAGGCATTTTGTAGTTTCCTTTATCCCAGAGTCTTTCTTGAAGCCAGCAATTAATATTATTTTCTATCTGTGGAGAACCCAGATTGCTACGAGTGCAGTAGGCATTATAAAGAACATGTCAGCACCTTCCAGGGTGTTAAGAGCTGCTTTTAAAGCTGCCATTGGATCAGCTACTAAGCATCACCACTGTAGCAGAAATAAACTGCTTGATAATTTAGTAATTAAAGAAAAATGCTTTTATTAGTACCTCTACGAGTCCCCTTGGGGAATAAATTAATACACCTGATGCTGATCAGGAATACATAATTTTTAGGATGGGAGTCAGCACAGATACCTTGATTTGTCTTGGGAGCTTAGTCCAGCACTGAGGACCTTTAGATGTTACAGTTTTCTTTACTCCCCAGCAACTTTGAAGTAGCAACTCCTAGAAGCTGTTTTTGACCCATACAGCAGTTCTTTTCTGCCATGAGGATTGGGGTTTTTTGAGGTTGTTTTTTGTTGCTTTCCTCACTAGCTTTTCTTTCTGTGCCCCTGAATGTGCTAGCACAGACATGGTCAGGAGCTGCTGCTCCCGCTTGCGAGGCAGGGTAGGAAAGCTGCTTGTCTAAGGGCAAATCGTCCCGAGCGGCAGCTTGGCCACCCTACCTGCYGCCAGCACGCTGGGTGGCTTCAGAGTGGTGCCTCGTCCCCAGGACGCGGCCGGGCTCCCTGGCAGGCGTGCTTGCCGAGCAGCACCTCGTTACACGGAGCTGAAATCCAGAGGTGTCCTCTCACGTGGCTGTGCTGGTCAGAGTTGCAGTTGGGAATCAGGTCATCCGATCGCACGGTGCATTTTCATGGGTTTGATTCCTGTATTTTGACACCTGCTTAACCTAGAAGTGTTAAGATGCTAGCTGGGACCCAGAGTCTGCAATGTCTGTGCTCTTTTTCCGTGAAGCACAGGACAGAAGGTTACCAACAATTCAGTAGTCTTTGGTTTTATACTTTTATTAAATACAAAGTTTGTATTTCTCTCCYTTTCGCTGAGACAAACATCTCATTGCTTGATCTCCTGATCGATGCTGTTAGATAGCCAAGTTGGGGCTGCAAATTGGCACCAAGCAGCTGGGTATTTGYGGGCTGGACTCAGCCCACAGACCTCTTCTGCCACGCTCACGCTGCTGATGTCCATGGCAATGTCTTCRGACAGCATTGCTGAAACCTTTCCACTGTTAACTTTGAGAGCAAAATGACATRGATCTGCCTGGCTCTGATATTGCAGGTCCTCATATGAGAAACTGTATTTCTGCGTCCTTTTGTGCAGTGAAATCTAATGTTGGCCAAGTCTGGTTTTTATTAAATTTTCTAATGCAAAACAGAGTAGTAGCTGAACGTTAACAAGCAGCCTATGTGAGACGTTCTTTGCTGCAGGACATCTAGCTGTGTGTGTCTTGTATTTTTTTCTAATATCCYAAAACACTAATGAGACTTTTTTTTCCCTTAATTTTCAAACATTTAGCAAAAAAAAAGGAATACTGAAAGAAGTTAAATTCTATTTCAAGTCTTTATTCAAAGAGACTACAACATTTGATATGACTGGACCATTTTTGTATTTTTCATGCTGACTGGCTGGCATTAGAATATGTTATCTTTACATGAACGAGAAACTGCTTAAATTTCAAAAGTGTCAGCTGAATTCTGTACCTAAAACATTGGGTAATCAATACTGTATCTTCAAGGCTTGCACTTCAATTTTTCTCCATGTGAACGGGACTAAACAGCAAAGGATCAAGGCTACCTGTAGTTCATTGCTAAGGCTATAAATAAAATTTGACTGCATTCATGCCTTCAGAATGTACAAGAGGCTTCTTTATGATTTTRGGGAAAGCAGTTCACTTTTGGCGGGGAAGAGACCAAGTGAGAGAATACGTGCTGCATGAAAATGATTCGTGTGATCGCCGTTCGCTTGTAACGGAGGGAGATGGTTGGTCTCTTCTCTTAAGAAGTGTAGCAGTGTAGTGTGGAGTTGTTTTATACATGTATACCATAGCTATAGTTTTTTTTTTTTTTTTTTTAAGTGCTTGCATGGCATCGAGTACTAGAAATGACTATGCTTGCAAAAGATACAATAAAACCTACAATTTCCTGGGAATAACATGTGTACTGTCTAGTCTCAGTAGCAGAACATTCTGCCTTAGGGGAGGGCAGTTGCAGTGGCAGTATTATTGCCACTTACTTCTTTAGTACTTCTGCCCAAAGGAAGGAAAGAAAAAAAAAAGGCTTTTGCAATTCAAGGTTTCAACTCTAAATTACAACATCTAGTAGCCGTTCTTAGCTACGCTCACCGTTTGCACTTTGTGGTCTTCACGATTTGTGTTTTTCCCAGAGAAAGGGCTGTTTCTAGCGTAACACCTGCTTTACTCTTCCTGAATTCCTAATTTTCTTATAGTGGTTCTTAGAGTGATATTACAAACTGGAATCACAAACAGTGGACTTAAATGTCAGGAAAGGACTGCATTGCAGGACGAGATAAATAATATGAGAACAAAAATCTTGTTTTCTTCCAGTGTTCTTTTTGTGGCTGTACTAAAACGAGAAAAATGTGTGGGGCTGGGAAAACAAACATAAGCAACCCAATCCACGGCATAAGCAGAACTCAAAATGAAAATTTTCAAATATTCTAGAAGGCATCATCAGATTTTTAAAAGATTTAAGCTGACCTGTCCGTAACCTCCCACAGGCACAAATAGGAAAGGACGTGCCGAGAGGAAGCGTGTCTGCAAGCGTTGCAGCAACGTGCTTTGTACAATGGAAATGCTGAGCCRTGTGGTATTTCGAGTATTTGCACGAAGATGCTGTGGCACAGCATGTCAGCGTCTGAGCGTTTTTCTTTAAAGAGCAAGACCATATTCCTGAAATTTATGACATAAAAATTTGAATTTAGGTACTATTTCCAAAGAATTTGTGTCTTTGAGGGCAAGAGTGGTCGAGGGACCTCGGAATATGAATTTGACCAGTGAGTTTCAAATGCTGGTTTGAGTTTCACACTGTTTTTCTTCTTTATCCGAATTTAAGAAGTGTTAACTATGCAAATAATTTTTTAGGGGGAGAGAAAGAGAGGTATGAGAGTTAGATATAAATCTTCTCTGTTTTTACTTATTTCATATTTTTAATAGTAGAGTCCTGAGGTGGTTTTACTCCTRAGTACCCTGGTGAAAAATAAATGCTAAACGAATAAAGTTCGGTAATTGTTAATCTTAAATATAAAGTTGACTGTGAGAACAAGTTGTTAATTAAATTCTGGTCATCTTTTTGAGCTRTGCAGGTCTCTCATCTTCTCCCTCAGCATGAATTTTAAATGCAAATGATTGGATTTGTACAATAAGCCATTTCACAAACATTAYAGTGGACAGCTTTTCCCTGTGCTGAATTAGACATGGAGATTGCTAACGGCTGGCACCCAGTCTTGCCAGGGTAGTTGGAAACAAGCTGCCTGAAAACAGCGTGGCTTGTTTTTTTTCCCCCAATAAAGCTGGCACAGAATGGAATTCATAAACCAATGCAGCCTAACAATGTTTTTTTCTCAATTGTAAGAAATTCAAAGCGAAGGTGTCTCTTCAYCGGTAAAATATTCTGCTGTCTGCCTCCAACAAGGTGTTAGTGGAGGATGTTGTCTGTCAAAATATGTATGAGAAAGTGGTGGGAGCACCCCACGCAGCACCAGATTTGCATGCTCCTACTGACTTTCTGTATTTATTGTTCATCCATGTCAGCGAGACTCATTCCAACATCTAAATTAAAATTTCAGTATAAAAGGCCAGTTGGGGTTTTAGTTCTGAATTGCTGGAGGATCAGTTGTTTCAACAATAATGTTTGTCAGTTTTTCATAATTTTTTTACATTTTAATTATAACTCATCAAATCTTAACCGATTACTCATGGGTTAGACTCAGATGAATGTCACTGAAGGGTGTTTAAATTTAATGGAACCAGCGTAACATCTGTTTCTAATGTTTTAAAAGCCAATTTATATGGAAATTYGCTTTAGTAAAAAGTCAGTAATACAGACTCTTCTAATACCTCCTGTAAAAAAAATCAAAACTTGAATTAAAGCAGTATCAAAACAATGCCATTCTTTCTTCTTTTAGCAATTTGATTGCATTTTGACAGCCTTTCATTTGTATCCTTTTTCTTTGGTTGAAATGAAGTTTTTGTTTGTCTTTCACAGTCGAGCTATCAAGACGAACCAGGATCTTCTGCCAGAGACCCCATGGACCCATATATTCTACAATGACTTCTGGGGGACTCTTCTCACTCACAGCGGGAGCCACAAGTCGTACAGGCCACTTTGCACGCTCTCCTTTCGCATTAACCATGCCCTCGGGGGCATGGACCCGTGGGGCTACCACCTGGTGAACGTCCTGCTCCACGCTGCAGTCACGGGCCTCTTCACAAACTTCTCCAGGATCCTGTTCGGGGATGGATACTGGACCTTGGTAGCCGGCCTGTTGTTTGCATCTCATCCGATCCATACCGAGGCAGTAGCGGGGATTGTAGGGAGGGCGGACGTGGGAGCTTGCCTCTTTTTCCTGCTTTCCCTGATGTGCTATGTGAAGCATTGCTCCACGAGGAGTTCCTCAGCAAGTACTTGGGGCTGGATCTTGGGGACGGGACTGTGCGCTGGCTGCAGCATGCTGTGGAAGGAGCAAGGAGTGACTGTGCTGGCAGTTTCGGCGGTGTATGACATCTTCGTATTTCATCGGCTGAAAATGCACCAGATCATTCCTGCTTTATGCAAGGTGAGTCTCCTTTTCTGTCCCGTACACTATTTGTACGGCACCAATTGCTGTTAAACAGGTGCTAAATGAGTTTTCAAGTGCACGATAATTCTTAGCAGTTTAGTCAACTCTGAAAAATAAGCACAGATGTCTAATACTGAAAGTATGTTTACAGCAGTTTAGTAAGGGATTTTTACATTTTGTTTAAACAACGTGCTGTTACCCATTGCTATTGCTTTACGCTGGGGATGTATTTCTTTCAATTACTTTCTTGGCTTCCAGCAGCTCCCTCCTCGTTCTGTTCACCATCAAGCACTAGATATCTGCCTGCCTTTTGCAGAGAATTCATTCATGCTCTTACCCTCCTGTATCTTGCAAACTCAGCTTAGCGCAGTAGGCCATGCAAGCGCAGCAGCTACCATCTGCAGGCTCCCGGGGGCAAAGGTAGAGATCTTACCGTTCCCGTCTCGTAAAGGTGCATGGGACCTGAATGAAGTCTTTGGCATATAGGTATTTTTTTTTTCCTTGCCCTAGTAGGAGCTGTGACGCAAATGTATTACTGCCTTGCCGAAAGAACTTCTTGCTTAGGAACAAAATAGTGAAATAAACAGACAAACAAAAAATTCCACCAGAATCATGGCCCTCCCCTACACGCAGACCTCATGAATTTTGGTAGGATCCAGAAACCCCAGGTGAAATCAAGACTTAACTACTTCAGTTGCTGTACAAATGAGTAAGCTGAGAATGTGTCATTTTATTTTCAGTGGAATGGTTTTCTGTCAGAAAACTGCTGACTTTAAAAAAAGGAAAATGCTTCATGGGGACATATCAATTTTGTCACATTTTTCAGTGAGACATTAACAAGAAAAGCAATAAAACAAAATACAGTTTTTCAACCCACTTCAATCACAGTGATTTTAAAATTTGCCTGTCCTGGAAATTTTGATTCTTCATTCTAATTCAAGTCAAAAAGAGATTTTGTATTTTGGTAATGTGTAAAGAAGAGATGATTTCTGCTTGCAGAGTGTAGAATACATAGCTGTAATATATAATGAAAATAGGAAAGTCAAAAAAGTAAGTACATCTCTGCTGGTTCCCTGGTAAACTGCTCTGACATGTTGATTTAGTTATCATGCCCTTTTCTGACAAAACTGAGCATATTAAAGGAAATAKGCGCTTCATGCGTTATTTTTACACATATGTATTTGAGTGCATAAGACTTCTTTTGAATGCCAGAGGCCAAATGCAGTGAATATGTTAAATCGTGCACCTAATACTCAGCAGGAACAAACAGTAAACTAATTATGTGAAAAAGAAAACGTGCATATGTAACGAAGAGCAAGTTTTATTCTGAAAAATATAGGCTGAGATTTTACAAAGTGCCTTGAGGAATTTGATTCATAGCTCAAATGTTACCCTATGCTAAAGAATGAATGAATGGTAAAACATTTCATTCATATTGTCCATGTTGAATTCTGAATTCTTTGTATATGACTTGATATGAAATCTAAATTAATGTTCCTCGTAGTCTTTCCTCATTGCAGTGTGCTTTTGAAGACCAAGATACCATCCTGGAACTAGCAAGGTTGTTTTGTTTTTGTGGATTTCCTTTTTTCAGAGAACACTCATTCATCAAAAGGAAAACTTCTGCAGAAATTTCTGAGAGTTTTCATGGGGATTTTTTTTTTTTTTTTTACATTTTTCCATTTTTCCTTCAGGGCCAGGGTAAAATTGGTCCAGGAGAGACCTAAGTGACAAAAGATAAGATGTGGGTTTCAATATCCTAATTTTTTAGATGTAGTGCCTCTCTTCCCAGGTCTTAGGACTCTAAATTAAATCTAAACACCTAGCATGGAGTTGTTTTCCCAAGACATGAGATCTAATGCAGGACAGAAAACTAGTGTCAGTATCTCATTTTTTTTAATCTATAGTAACAGAAATAAGTCTGTATTTTGTAGATTAGAAAACTTTGAGGAGATTAGACACTAGCTGGAGAGCATCTTATAGGGAGGGACTTACAAATATTTTCTTGATATGCCATAAATGCATTTCCTAATTATCTGATCTGGTAGGGTGTGTTTTCCTTCACGTGCTAAGGCTGAGTGCTGCTAATCATGTATCACCTTGGTGCYAGGGAAGCTTCTCTTCAGTCACGTACAGGGCTGAGTAGCTGAGCTAGGTGCTTCATTTATAAAGCATCGTTAGTGAGGCTTATTTTTTGCTTTCTGAAGCTTGACAGAAATCATTCACAAATGTSTTAAGTTTTTATAAGAACATATTGTTCTGCAGGGCTTATGGTGTCAGGAATATCATCACTGACCTTGTACGTTAGGATAAATATTTCTCTCTGAGTACTTGTGCGTACTTTTGTCCTCCAGTGTTGTACGGGCTCTACCTGCAGTGTTGCCAATCTCTTTTCCCAAGCACTTTATGGGAAGTAAGACCGAAATACAGCCCTTTTTAACAATAATGGCCATGAGTGGAATAAGTAAATAGAGGCAAAATAACTTAAACCAAGTTTAAGGACCAAAGGTAGCACTTTAAAAGCCTCCTGGAAAGCTTTACTCTTTATGATGAGAACAGTTTAAGGCGATAAAACATCATTGTGATTTACATC
>NW_028186405.1:310850-368977 GCF_003343005.1 Rhea americana
AAAAAAATACTGACAAAAGTTACATCAAATACTACTCATAGAAGGATCAGGTTAATGAGATTGTCTCTGACCTGTTCCCTCAAAAAACTGGCAATTATTTGGGGGCAATGCAATTTAGTTGACGTAGCTGGATACGTTGAGAATGGCCAGTGCACTTGGAGCTGAGATGCGGGTTTTGATTGTAGTGTTTCTGACCAGTTTTTCACAAGTCCTGGGCATGAAGGCAATTTAGATACTACTCTGTTAACTTGAAATTACTTTAGAGTTACTTTCACATAATTTCAAGATGATTATACTCTTAAGATTGATGTGTTTGTAGAGAGTGAAATCCTTCCTCTGCTGAAATAATTAGCAAGAACCAGGGCCAAGTTTTCTTCCTGAATGCTTTGATTTTARTTTTATTCTTTGTGTTTACATGTACAAAGAAAAGGGCAAATTTATTTAAATTTCATACATAAAAAAGGGAAAGAATAAAAATCCAGAGTATGCAGCTATCAGATTAATTCTTTATAACTTGTARAAATAAAAAACAGACTTTAGAAAAAAAAGTTAGGAAAGTTTTCAGCTCCACATCTTTGGGGATTTTTGGGTGTTGCCTTTTGCTTGCCACTGCTTTGGCCTTAAATAAAATATATCCCTGGGAAAAACTGGAAAATCCCTGTAAAATTTCCTTAAGCAARCAGAAAAAATGGTTGCTGAAGAGTTGTATTTTTTTCTTTGATATTGTTGCTACATTTTTTGCTTGAAAAGACATCCCTGTGCTGCAAATTGCATGAGACCAAAGTAGTGCTATCTTTCTCAATCTACAAATGAGTTGCTTAGGTGTGTCAACAGCTGGCTCAAGCATTTATGAATTGGAATATGGTTTAAAAATAAACAAATCAACAAAAATCTAATTTTAGGACTGTTGTGTAGGATCTCTGGATAGTTGGGAAGAATTGCATCAGTCTGCTGTTCTGGTATTTGTTTTGTTTTTTCCCACTGTAAACACAGAGTACAAAGATGACTGGAAGGGAGGGAAAAAAAAGATACTGAAAAAGGCAGCCCAGAAAAAGTTATGGTCTTTTGTAGTTCATTTGAGGGGAAAATGTAGGATGGAGCCAAGGAAGAAAAGAAAGTAATTTTGAGATGGTTAGTTTAAATCYCTACTAAATAAATACACGGTAACAATACAAAATTGAATACAGAACAAACAGTACGGCACTTTGTCTCTGCAACAGAATGGTAGAAAGGGGCTACACGTTTCAATCTACCTAACCCTCAAATAGTCTTAATGGTGTAGCAACAGCCAAGTCTTCATTTGAGCTGTCGCAGCTCTTTGCAGCCTGTGTTGCCAACCGGACCAGAGCAGGTAAACAGAAAGAAAGTCCTCCTAAACCCTTAAAAATCAAGAAGTWCCCCACATATTTTGTTTTAAGAGCTATTTTAAAATGGAATTGGTTCAGTTGCATCCCATTCTCATTACTACCTTGCAGACAGCTGTACTGGCAAATACTTAGAAGAGAGCAAATTGAGGCAGAGGGGCAGAAGCAAAGAACTTGAAGTGAGGGATTTGGGGAAGTGGGTAGGAAAGGATTTGGGCTGGCTTTTGGCCAGRCTATGGCTTTAGGCTCCTGTAAACCTTTTGACTTGGGGGACCTGAGACTGAATTAATTACATATGGGGAGCAGTAAAATACTGACCTTCTTCAGGCTGGTCAKTGAGGATGAGTGGTAAAAGCAACCTTCAAAGTGCTCGAGCAGATGACGGAGGGGGCACTGGGTTGCCATGCCTGGGTTTTTCCATTCTTTTTCTTATCTTTGGGCCAAATGTGAAATAAATATGAAACAGTGAGTATGGCACAAGATGCATAGCTGTTTGCTGGGCTCATGCCTGTTATTATGGTGAGTCCTGCTTTGTCACATCCAGCCTGTGACAACATACTGTTGTGATTTTGGTAGAATAGCAGAGCTTCTAAACCAGGCAGCTGCAAAGCAGGGCCACCACAAGAGTGCATGAATATTACTCTTTATTTAGAAGCTATTCTTAATGCACTTTAAAAAAATACATGTATTATAGCTCTCTATTACACTATCCAGCTCTTTCCTCTGTCATCTACATATTGGTTATTCAGTAGAACTTGGCTGCTAATTTTTTTCCTTTTGCCAACTCTTGTTGTATCCCTGTCCGCCTCTGATGTTAACATGCTGGCTGGCAAAGATGTCAGTCTGAACCCAGTTTAATTTGGTTAGCTCCGTTATACCATCTGACTCGCTTGCTTTCTAAAYGCACTCTGGTAAGTATGTGTTCACTGCCTTTAAGTCAGCATATTTTAGTGGAAATGTATTTATTAGCCATAAGTGAGTTGTTTGAAATGAGAGCAATCAAAACAGAAACGTGCCTCTGTACTGGGGCAAAGCATTCCTTACGGAAGCAAGCTGAGCTTTTGTTTGAGTTCCAGCCTTTTTAGACCTTAAGCCTTTTCCACCGTAAGCTGCATAGAAGGTATGCAGATTGAGTTGTCATGTATCGTATGTATCAAATGATCAAATGTCAGCAGCCAGGCCCGCACAAATTAAACCACCAGAAGTTCAGGGGAGGGAGGGGGGAACTTGAATATGAGAGAGAGCTGTGATGAAGTTTGTAATTATGGAAACAATGCAAATTCTTTTGTATTTGCAATCCCCAGCCTGAAAGCAGAGCCATTAATCAACTTTGCAGTATACGGTCTTCTGTCCAATTAGTAGTACAAAGCTAATACTGATCCTACTATCCTACTGTGTTGCCCTTTTTTCTTCTCTAGTGGTTTTTTTTTTTTTTTTTTAGGTTTTTGTTTCCTGGTTTGTAAGGGGAATGGAGCTGGACAATGTTAGCAGTTAGAAAGATAGGGCAAATGCATTTTAAAATCTTTTTTTTTAATATAATGGTAATGTTAAAATTTATATTGCTCTGTTTCATGTGTACAGACTGCCTCACAGAAATAACTAAAGCAGATGTATGCCCCGTTCGTGTTCCGCTGTTGCAGTGTGGTAACATTTTGCCAGATCAATGTATTGTTAGTACAGGGGGTTTGTTATATTAAAGCAAGGAAACCTCTCTTTTCCCATCACTTATTTGATTAAAATCCCCCTGGGAGGTCTGTCTCACATGTGGAATTAGTTAGTGGTATCTATAGCTTAACGTGAACCACAAATTGGATTGCAGGATGCATTATCTAACCTTCTGTGCTATTATAAGTGTTGGTTTTGTGAAAAGAAATTTTATTGGAGCGCTMTATTTTATTTAAGGTAATGATGTAAACCTAGGGCCTCCATGGATGACATGGTCAACCACCAAACCAGGTTTTATAAAACGCTACTTTCATTTATTGCCTGGAGCAACAACCTCAGTTGTGGGTGATTTGTATGATTCCCATCCAAAAGGGGACTTTCTGTGCATTCGGTGAAGCTACTGATTTTTGAGAAAGCTCTAAACTTGAATTGTGCCGCTGTTTGCATTTTTTACTCATTGAAGTAGCTACTTCTAGAACTTCTGTGCTTTGGAAAGCAATTGCAAAATAGAAGGCTCTTTCTAATTTTTTAATCCGGCAGCGATGAACCGTGACAAAACCGTGGAAGTTGCAGGAGGACAGTGCCGGTACATCCGCTGCTGGTGTTTCCGGACGAGCCGCGCCAGCGCGTTGCTCCTCGCCCTCCTGGAGAGCATCCTGCCYGCAGCAGGCCCTTCCCGGACAAAAGCAGCTTTTTGCAATTTGCTCCTTTCTTGATGGTTTCAAGCAGCTCCTACTGCTGTTTCCTGTAGTTCCCACAGCTCCTTGCTGCTTTCTCTTTTGATCTTAAAATAAGAGAAGCGAGATTGGCCTCTGCTATCTTCTGTGTCAGAGGTATYGATCTCCCGCAGCTCCCTGTGATGGCCGTGGAGCTGTGCCGATTTGGACGTCAATATGTATAAATAGCCGTTGTTTCCTGGAAGTATTCTCGTGTGGTTGTTTAAACCTCTGAAACAGATCACATGCGACAGTAACACAGCATCCTGAGGCAAATTTCGCAAAAGTTGTGCTTCTCTGCTTTTTTTTTTTTTTTTAATAAGGAACCTTAAGCTATCTTGCTGAAGTCACTGGCTTAAAATGGATTATATTTTAATAATGTCTTTTTCTGGGATTGCTTCTAAGATCTGCATTCCTTTTGTCTGCCTGCTTTAAGCTCTTACAATAATATTTTGGAGACTGTTTTTGAGAGAGGCTCTCTGGCAAGGAGAAAAAGGGAATGAYTTCTTAAATAAGCTAATATATAAAGCCAAAAAAAAAAATCCCCCAAAACAACAACAACAAAAAAACCCTTTTAATATATCCAGAGGCTGAGAAGAAATGAAGAATGTGCAATTTAACCAAGAGGTTAGTGTGCTGGAGGAAGRTTATCACACTCTTCAGTCTTACAACAGACTCAAACTGGATGCTAGCGTGCAGAAGGTGCTGTGTTCCTCCATTCTCCCCCTTGGCTTAAAAGGGATCTCTTTGGAGGCACAGAGTGCCAAAGCTTTCAGGCACTTCGCACAGTTGGTACTAGCACTTATTTTTCATTCTGAGCTTACGGGCCAATTACTAACACCAAGAACCGCGTGACTTTTTCCACAGTGGTGTTCAACTACAGGGTATTGGTGGACTTACTACTCGCCAGTTTTTRTAGCTGATGTCAATAATATTAATCCAGTAATGTTGCTCTCCTGGCTTTTAATGCTTTCAAAATATTTAACAAATGAAGAAAAGCACCAAACTTATCATATAATTTGACAACTGTGTTTCTGAACTTTAATGGTATTTGCAGGTGTTCATCATACTGAATGCTATAGTTCCCAATAGGAAAAATAACCTTTGTATTTTGCTAACAGCTGGTAATTTTCTTATATAAAATATCTTCACTTAAAGAACAGTAAAATTTTCTTGCTTTTCTGGAGCAATGATCAATCTACAAAGTGCTATATGAGAAGGGGACCTGGGTACTTGTGACCCTGAGGAACAGGAAATGCAGGCAGTTTTGGTGTGTCTTCAGTTTTGCATTTGTTCATGAGCTAGAGAAGCCCTTTCACCCTACTTTYATCTCTCTCTACTTCTCCCATAAGCCAATTCTCTTGGCATATGCCATAAAATGAGAAAAACAATATAAGCTGCCACTTATTTTTAGTACTGTAATGARTTCAATATATCCTGGTGTAATTTCCTTCATGTAGATTTATTTCAGGAGCTGTACGTTTCTTTTTAAACCTGTTTTGGAGTCTTGGATAAAATACATGTATTTTTGGTCTTTCATTCATCAAGGATGTATCCCTTGTTTGTTAAATGCCAAACAAAGTTCTGCCATTTTATAACCGTGTCTTGCGTACAAATCATCAAACATGTGCTTTACATTGGCCTCCTAACGCCGTGTGTAGGCACCTAAATATCCTGATTTGATGAAGCAGTGCGTGTTTGTCTTCTGATGGGCTTCAGTGAATGAGCCCGTTGCACTGGGTAGGTGCTAGCTAATTATCAAACTGGGTAACTGCTAATAGAAGAGGAAAAACGTAAGTCAAAAAATCAGGATCAAATCCATAGTATGCAAGGGAGCAGGTGCTGCTTCAGGAAGGCTCATCAGAGAGTCCTGATTTCTGCCTTGGCTCCGCATAGCGTGTTACAGCACCCCGGGGAGAGAGGAGGCTGCCGGGAGCAGCTGAAAATCGGCCTCCTGAGGTTTGGGCTGCGGACCCCTCAGTGGAGGACGGAGGCGTTTGGAGGGTTTTGCCTGCGTCTGTTTGAGAATCGTGTCCCCGAGGAGAGTCGTCTGCCGGAGACCTGCCTCGGGCCGGGCCGTTGCAYGGGCTCGATCCTGTGCCTGGGGGAGCAAACCTCGAGCCCACGCCGGGACTGTCCTGGCACTACTGCGCTTAAGTCTGAATTTACTGGCTTAAGCTCATTTTTATTTAAACTATAATGATTTAATGATTACAGACACAGTTTTTCCAAGCTAGCTGATTCTAACCATTGACCTATAGAGACGGTTATAATATTGAAAATGAGGAAAATACAAGTGTGTTAGACTTGCAGGGAACTAGCTAGTTGTGATAGAAAGCAGCAAACCTCTTCTGGCATCTTTACTGGAGGAGCAGAATGATATTTCGTACATATGCCTTCATTTATTTTCCAGCTGCGCTGTAGATAAGTAGGAGAAAGGAGGGAAGTTGGGCTTGCAGTTCTGTAGCTGACTTTATGGGTCAGTTGGTAGGAGGTAAATTTCTAGCCTCACTAACCTTGAACATCCCTTAGAAAAGAATCCCTTGATGCTGTGAATAATCCACATTAAAAGGGAAGGAAGACAAAATACTTTTTACTCTTAAGTTTCTAGGAAACTAATTGAAAATGCACATGGGGAAATTACTCTAAAATTGCCTAGAAGCTTTKGGGGGAAGGGAAAGAGAATTTGTGTACTTTGTGCTCTTAAATGTCAGGTAGAACATATGTACCTTTTTATGGTCCAAATGGTAATACTTTCAGTGCCATATACGGTTTACTTCTAAGGCTATAGATTTGATTGGGTTATGCAAAAGTTGGAGCTTCAGTGACGTTCAATCACCAAAATCTTGTTTTTCTCCTTGACAATGAAACATGGAAATAAATTCCCATAGAAACAAACTCTTTAAAGTGAGAGTAAAGAAGGGCATATTGAGTTAATAAAGTGGGAGAGGGGAAAAGAGGGGAGAATTGTATCAAGTCTCTGTAAATTCTTTCTTTCCCAGAAAACAAGACTTTGGGGGTTATGAAAAGATTTTTTGCATGTTTGAGTCTGCATGTTTTAAAAGTATCCTGGGCTTCTTGTACTGCTGTAGAGCCCAATGAAGCTTGCATCAGCAGCCATGTTTATTTAGCAGGGATTGTGAGATTACAATTTATTTTTAAAATATACATTTATTATAGTTCTATCTCTTACATGGAAACTTTTCTCCTTAAATGCCGTTATTAGAAGTGGCAAAACACCACCACAAAATAGCTCTCAAGAGTTTTAAAATAGAAGCATTGCCAATGTTTGTGAGTTTAGTTCTTACTTGTCTGGACTACTTTATATGCAACACTCTTGGCTTCTTGTAATTTTGAGATCAGGGGAAACTAAGCATGAGCAATTTTTGTAGAAGGAGTTTTTTTGTTGCTGTTTTTTGGTTTTTAGTTCTTTTGGGGGTTAAACAGTAATACATTTCTGCCTCTTCTAATCTGAGCTGTTAGCCAAGAACTTAACTTTTTGTGACTGATTCTAGCTGAGAAGATGGATTAATTACGGAGCCAAATGTTTTTGATGTAATGCTGTTTATTTACAAGGAAAGTCCCAGTTATAATGTCTTGCAAAACAGAAGTATCAAACTGTGCCTCTTTATCCTAGTTCTAAACTTCTTTCCAGCTTCAGCTGGAGCTTTACAGAGCTCCCTTTCACATTTTCTTCAGGGCAAAGTTACCTGTATTATGTGTATTTTTACTCTGCTTCCTTTGCACCTTGCTCATCTTTTTTTTCTGTATTCTCTGATGCACACACATGTAAGCACTCTCACTCATATGCAAAATTGTTGCAAGAACCACCCCTTTGTTCATGCACCTTTTGTTCTGGTTCTTTGGAAGAAGAAATCAGTGGATTATTTTGGTCAAGTTCCATAAAGGAACTTAGTGGTAAGAAACCRTTAGGTCAGGTTGGATCTGTTCTGTAGTTGCAGAGTAATGATAATGGTGCAATGGTAGAAATACCCAAGCTAGCTAACTCAAGGGACTTTGGTGTAGACTGCAGAAACTGAGCAAGGTAAGGAGGTGGTGGGTTCCTTGGCTCCGATTCTGTTTCCTGGTTGYTAGTAATGTACAGAGTTTGAAGTTAGCCAGAAATATGTTTACACACTGCTCATGATTTGACCTGAGTATTTRAGCCCTGTTCTCATCAGGAAACGTTATAGTTGAGTTGACTTAGTCAGCACATCATATCAGGCATTCCAAAATCAGAAGAAAAGGTTAAAAAGCTAGAGGTAATCATTAAATTTTGCYTTCTGTTTTGTAAACCTATAGGTTGAGCATTTCAAAATTTCATCTCTAACCCTAGAGTTGGAGGGAGGGGAATCCTTACCTGATTTTATGTTACTGTCAGAAAAGACTGTGATTTGGTTGCAGTTATCTTGGATTAGTTGACATGAAAACAGTTTCACCTTTTACCTGCAGTTCAACATTAGGCTTTGTATGGAAACTAAATTCAAATAAATGGAAAAACAAAACCCACGACCCAAGTCATCTATAAAATCATTTATGTTCATGTTTTAATTCTTGTTTTGGCAGCTCAGTGTTGATGTGTTTTGAAGATGCGTAATTTTTAAATGCTATGTTCCTTTTAAATCTTTCATTTTCCAGTTTAGRAAAATGTTTTCACTTCATCACAGATAGATAGATCGTGATATATATGATACTGTGTTAGAACTAGACCCTTATGAATAGCTATTTCTACCTTGAAATTGCCTTGCTAAATCGTAAGGTGTGTTGTGTTAGCAGTCAGTGACTACGTAGTAGCAAAAAGGTTGATGTGTCCTTGCTGTCTCCAAGGCTCTGCCATGCCCAGATGGCTCCTCTGTGCTCTGATAGTTTGATAATAACCCCTGCTATGAGGTGAAATGATGAAGATACAGGTGACAGTGTAGCTTCTTCACTAATACCTGTCATCTTTGTGCTTGTGAGTGCCAGTCTATTTCCAGGAAACAGAAGTGTATGAATGTAACTGCTACATGGAATAGATCTCACTCTCAGTTACAGCGTGGTTTCTTACCATGAATGAAGTCAATTTGAAATGAAAACTATTCTGAATCAGCAGGGATTTAGTAAATTCATTAATGAAGACAGTGTTCTTTGGCATAGTTCTTAATACTCAGTGTTTTTAGCTTCAGGTCTCTACCAGTTGTAAGCAAAGCTTTCTCCCACCCCCTTCTCTGTATTTGAAGGAAGGAATTTCTGTGCCTCCTTAAGTGTAATTCTTCAGTCTAGCTGCCTTAAGTGTAAGGAATAAAGGGAGAAATGAGGAATGATGACCAAAAAATGAAGAATCCCTTTATATTGCTTGAAAAGCTGAGTGTATGATATGGAAGCCAAAATTTGGGAATCAGTCCAAGCCAACCATTGCCGTATTAATCAACAGAGCTGCACTTACCAGCCAGAGGCTGCAGAACCTGTCCTCTCTCCTTATCATATGCAGTGTTTGTGTGTTTTCTTATAAGTTTTGGCAGACTAAGGAAAACTGAAATTCTCTAAAATCTTATTTGATATGTGACCTTGCATTCTGTGGCACTTGGTGGTTAGCAACCAACATACTGCCTCCCTGGGATAATAAATTCTTGTTTTAATACAGTTATTTGTTTTACTTGTAGTACAGCAGACAGCTTCGAACCCTCAGGGAGAGCTTTTTAAGTCAGTCTGTCTGTCAGACAGTCTGCTTTGCTCCTTCATCCTCTGGGCTTGGTTACAGTATTTTGGTTAAATGTTACATTACTGTGATATGCAAGCCATTTGAAATGTTCAGATTTGGTTAAAAAAGGCATARATTAAAAATCAAATGTGTGTGAAAATTCACTGCAGGATTAACCTTTTTGTGTTTCCCCAGACCATCCTGCTCTGTATCAGCAGACTTTTACTTCCAAGCCTGTTTACTTGAGGATGTGCAACAAAAGAGCTCATAAATTCTGGCCCATCAAAAGTCCTAAAAGTGCTTTTTAAAATAACATGTATTTGCATCTGGAACTGTAACAGAGCTTAAGCTTTTATTGAATTCTTCCAGGAAACTCAATTTCCTGTAATGTTAAAGCAAGTATGTAGATTGTGTTTTCCATTATTTTTTCTGTTGATGTGTGGATGGTACCGGTATTAGTTGGTTTAATAGAAACTGCTTTTATTATATGCTTTGGCCAGTATGGGGGCAACACGATTCGTATATGGGAATAGTGATGTTCTTCCTGTCTGTGAAGACAATTTGAAATCTAGGTCTGATGTGAAAAATGCCAAACTTCCCCCCCCCAATTTTTTTTGTCTTGACCAGAAGTGTTCACAAGATTACAAGAGTATTTTAGTCAAAATTTGCATCACAGGGTGTGTTTTCATCACTACTTGACTGTGTTTTCTTGGTGTGTAGGTCAAGAATGACTGGGCCTGAAGAGGGAGTAGCTAGAGATGGGTAAAAGGGGCTTGAAAAATTTAAGAGGCTGATCAAGCAAGATTTACAGAGTTAAATCATTGGTAAAAAGGTTTTTTGTTTTCTGGGAAAATAATGCTTAGTTTTCAAAGTCCTTCTGCACCAAAGTTTTCCCCGCATTTATGGGCAGAACAGGAGAAGGAGAAACATGACTGTATCCTAGGTAGTTTTCTCTTTCCCCATTCATACAGCAGCAGATCTGCCATTTGTCTGACACTGTTATACCCTGGATGGCAAAAAAAAAAAAAAAAAAAAAAAAAAAAACAGCTGTAGGAAATACAGGACAATAAAATAATTCTGGCTATGTACCCACAATTACTTCAGATAGGAAATGTTGATGTAGTTATTGCTTCTGCTATGCTTCGGTTAATCAGTTTCCATACTAAATGTGGAATACTTCGGGAGCCCACTACACACAGAGAGTTTTCTATTTGAAGTCAGCGGAAGCAGTAAACTTTAAAGGATTATTATTCTACTAGATGGTACTTTCTGTCTGAGAGCTGGGAGTAGGAAGTCGGAGTAGACCTGGGATATAGGATTTTACATATGCCTTAACCTGGGAGCTGTTAGATTTGTTTTTTAAGTCCTCATCTGCCCCTTTCCCCCTTAAAAACTGTGCTCTCTTTAAAAGCAGGCATAGAAAATTATTTGGATGAAGATTGTACTGAAATGCTTGAGCCAACGCCAAAATGCATATCACTGAATCACTACAAAGCTGCCTTAACCTACTTGGATGTCCTTGACAGGCAGTTCAGGTTTGATATGTTGCAGAAGACAATACAAGGTCTTCGCAGSGCTGCTTAAATATGATAGAGAAGATTGCGGGAGTGATTGGGAGTCCCAAGGACACGAAGCATGGTCTTGTGCCTGAGTAAAAAGACACTTTCTCATGAAGTTAAGAAAAGCATTATTACTTTTGTAAAAAGGAACTAAGAGAATACATGGACAGATAAGGCTTTCATGAATGATTTAATGGTTGCCAAAGATTTAGTCAAGTGAGAAGAGCTCTTAACAATAGAGAAAGGGAAAGACTTGGTTGGAGACAATGAGGAGGTGCTGAAATGGATAAGGAAAAAAAAGGGGGGGGGGAGAGAGGGAGGGATGCAGACTTCATCACCAAAATCAGTTTCTAAAAAGAATAATACAATTTGAGCAACTGGGCCAAAGAACATATTTCAATTTAATACTAATTGTTGTTTAGAAAGACTGTAAATCAAAATGAGTGGATGAAGACAATCTTTTGGAATGTAATAAGAAAAATATGAATTTGGAACGTTATTCAACGTTGAGTTCAGAATTTTTCATTGCAGCTGAGATTTTGCTCTGTTAATATCCCGGTGAGTAAAAGGCATAGTATACAGAGAGGAATGTGTGTGCATTCATATTTTGATACATGTTTATTTAGTAGGCAGACCAGACGCTGTGCTGTTAGTGAGTTTTTGAAAGGATGGTGATTCATCTTACCTAKAAATTCTTCTAAGTTTTATAAATGTAAAGGATTGGGTTAAATACCCCAAAGTTCTTTCTAATGGTTTCCAAAGTTTGTTTTCTAGTTTTCAAATCCTGCACTTGTAATACATTTCTTAGCATCTCAGTTTTTCTCTGAAAATAATTCATGGTGGTTTTGTTCAAAATTTTGCTACGTGGATGAAAACCTGGCTAGCTGGCAGGACACCAGAGGAATAAATGACTTTTAAAATAAAAATCACAAGCAGGTGGGATCTCAGAGGCTTATATTTGGATCTCTAATATTTCATGTTTTTGTAAATGTTTTTGAGAGTCTGTTAAAACACTTTAATACAATTTGTAGAGGATTTTGAAATTAAAGACCTGGAGTATTCACAGAAGTGAAAAGAGATAATGCAAATGATAGCTCTCAAACTGACAGAGATGATCCTAGGAGGTCATTTGAAACATTTTTCAGATGACTAAGAAATATCTGTTCTGTATCCTGTTGTCCTTTTATTACAACAAAAGATCTGAAAAGGAGTGCTTATTTATTTATTAATTTTGGCCTACTAAACTCACCCCCTTGTGCCTCTTCATACCTTGCCCATCTGCTCCACGTTGTAGGTTGCCAAGCGTTTCCCTATTAGCTGCTCGCTTGTGCACCAGTATTTGTGTGGAACTGGGACTGAAACTTAATGATGTGAAATTTCAAAGTGGCTTTAGGAGATTAGAGTGGATTTGTTTGTAAGAAATGATAATTTAAAACTAATGATCACAGATGTTCCTTCAGGTGAAAGAAGTAATCACCATACCTAAAGTGGGAGACCTAACCGGGGAGTCTTGCCCTTCCTATCTTAAGTGAATTTTCCGTTGACCTCTTTAATATTGCTGCCTTGCACTATTAACTGAGCATTACTTTTTGAAAAAAATGCCTTTGGGATTGATTTAGAGAGGGTTTAGAGTCCTGTAATTTATGATGAATTATGTAACCATTTAGGAACTACTGCCTGAAATGGATTAGAAACGTTGATATGAGAATTTGTTTGAAAAAAAGTGCCAGGAAATACTGTATATTGTGAAACTGTGAGTGGTGGTGTTATAAAAATACAAACCAGATGTTCGGAGAGGGATAACCTGAAGAAGCTAATTGTGAAAGAGTATCCCAGTGTATCTTCCTGAAGCTGATGAGGGTCAGGGAATTCAACCTGAACATGTCTGTGGTACAGTAGGAGAGAGCCCACCACTAACATAGGTTCTGTGGGCTAAATCATTCTGCCATAAGGCAAAAAWTTATTTTTTCCTTGCTGTACAACTTTTTGGATATTTGTAAACCAAAACATTTTCATAAATCTCTCCTTGTAATTATGAAAAAAAGAAAACCAAAAACATAGAGCAGTAGAAACTTGGGGGCTAGATGCTTTGATTTATTTTATTTTTTAATATAGAAGGACAGAAAACAAAAGTGTATGTGTCCAACCTAACAATGACTGAGTTCACTATTAATGTACAAATAATTAAATAATAAAAATATAATAGTTGAATTCTTTTCTTCATGCCCTCCAGCAGAAAATGAGCCTCTGAGTTTTGCTACACTTCTTTCTTCATGCTGAATTCTCTGGTGTCTGTAGGCCTTGTTTTCCCCTTCATATTTTATCAAAAGCAACATGCGCTACAGAAATGTAAATCTTAAGAACAGAGAGGGGAAAATACAAGTTGGCTGCATAAGCTGGTTGTTAAAAGACAAGTCAGTAAATACTCTGTTATAACCACATGGCAGATCTGCCCAGGATCTGGATAAAGATTTGATCTTTTCTTCAGYTGGCCTCTGCAGCATAGCCCCTTGCTTTAGAAGAGTGATGACATATGCACCAAACCTAGACACAGTATATTTACATGTGCAAAGATAATAACTTTGCCTTAGCAGATTTCCTTTTGGTAAAAACCCAAAACTAGCTACTCTCCTGTGAGGTCGGTAGTATCCCAAAGGTTAATTTAAAATAACAAAACTGTTCATTATTGCTTTGATGTGATGGGTGATATCCTTAAGGTGAAAATTCTAAAATGCTGTCTATATATTTAGCCTTTAATAATCCAGCAAGGAAATAAAGTAGCCGAAAACTTGCTGAATGTGGAAGACCTAATTATCCATACATCTGTTTGAACAGATTGAACAGGTCCTTTCTCAGGGAGACTGAGGATGGTGTGCATGTGCGTGTTATCTGTTCTCCTGGGCTAGGAGACATTTTTACTATGAAGAAGGATTTTAAATTCATTTGATCAATACTAATTTTTATTGTCACTTATTGTTCAGCTAAATGTTCAACAGCAACTGATTAGAAAGCCTAGATGTCTGAGTGACACCAGACTTTTAGAGTTCCTGGGATAAGCTGATAAGCTTACAGCATATTTAACATTTTGCTGTGTGCCTCTGGAAAAGGCCAACCTCGCAGAAGGTTATGTTGTCGTGTCCCTCCTCTGCCAAGTATATCCTCATAAGAATACGTGCATGTGAAGCACCAGGAATTCCTCACTTCCTCCACCGATCAAACCTAAAAGAAAAACTGTCGTTCTTCCAAACTGGTAAATGCTATTTTTATAGAAAGGTGGAGTCCTCTGCCTTCTATTTTATGACCTGCTTGTACGATGCCACCGAAAACCAGACTCGTCAGGCTGAAGGTAACACTGCTAATGAAAGTCAGTGTATTTATAGCGGAGTCCTCAGCCCCCCGCCCCGGGTGCTTTTCAGTTATTAAGCGACAGCAAAGCTAGTTGAGGACGAGTCGTAAGCTGATCGTCTTAGCGGTATATCCGAAACGGCACAGACGCCTGCTTGTGGCACGTTGCAAACAGGAGCCGGAGAAGGGCGGCGTTGGGGTCCCTGGTTTGGGCCGGGGCTGTGGCACGGGGTGGGCAGCGCAGGGGCCGGACAGCGGCTCGCGTTTTGGGGCTTGCTGTTGGGTTTTCAGGTAACTGGAGTGCAGCGCAGGAATCTGAAGCGGTGAGGAAAGAATCCTGCACTAATATCTATGTGGATATTGTAGCAAAACTTTGGCCAGATCGGAAGCAAAGACCTGCTGCGAGCGCTGCTTGGTGTATTGTTTGTTATGAATCAGAGAAATGGAAATATTTTAAAGTCAGTGCTTTATATCTACCAGCCACTGGTGACAAGTGCAACTAGTTTCCTTCAAGTTCTCTTTTATGCTTTAGGTGGAATTTAGTGTCAGGACTCTTCCTGGTCACGCTAGAGCCTCAGCTTTAGCCACCTGAGTGGTAACTTCTTCCCACCTCTGTAACGAAATATCACTGGTGATACGTGTCTCCAAGTATCCTCCTAAAGTGGCTTCAACAAGCAGCTGCAACTTCCAGATTTACTTTTGGAATTTATAACCCTGCTATAAAAATCATCTGGGTTGAAATTTAGCGCAGAGCACAGAGAGCGGTTCTTTAGAAAGAAACAAAAAGCATTTGGTATTCTTAAATTATAGGTAAAAAAAATAGCCAGTTTTAGCAGGTTAACAGTTATTTGGGCTTTGTGATATCAGGGACTAGAGGTCTTTTAGAGGCACATTCTTTTTCCTCTTTTTTTTTTTTTTTCGGACAACCAACTTTGTTTCTGTCCACCTTTCTGCCTTTAGTGTCCATCAGACAAGGAAGGGAATTTGGCAGAGAAACAGTGATCTCAAAGGTGCRGGTCTTACAAGCTTCATTAAAATAGAACTTGGAATAGAGAAGATGTGTCAAATGGATGCTCTGACAGAAAAATAGCTTGGGAGTTCACACCTTATTAGACAYCAGAAAATCCAAATAGCAGCGATGTGTTCCGAGTTCTGCAACTGTGGGAAAAACTGAATTATATCCAGCACAAGGAATCTAATCACRGGGAGTGCATTCACTGGAAACCAGGCTTCATTAGTTCCTAGCAAATTGCTCTGTGTAGGTGGCTGAAAACCTTTCCTTGCCTTTCCCTGCTCGRTCCTCAAGAAATACATAAGCTTTTACCTCTTATATAATATTTATGTATCTTGCTACTTTCCAGATACTATTGAACAGAAGTTGGAAGGTTTTCTGCAGGAATCTGTTTATTTCTAAACAAAGCTTTTTCCTTCCATCCTCATCACTTATTGGATTTACTTTCCTGTATGGCACAGTATCAGTTGATCTGAAAACATTTCCTTGTGCAAAATATTTAGAAGTAAMTAATAAAATTACTTTTCTCAAAAGATGGATTTTTCAGTTAGATTTTTTTCTTTTTTTGATGCACTGGACAAGAATTGCTACCAAACTGRTCCTCCCCATATACCTGTGTCTTGTTACCCATGTGATGTTACATTCGCTTGTTAACAAATGGGATAAATTTCCTTTAAAAAAAAAATCCTCTAAATGATTTGATGTTTCCTAGTTCTGAACTAACAAGTCAAGTGTCTTTTTCTAAAAAAACCAAAAACCTTTGACGTGCTATCGTTCTATTATGTACTCTATTCTCAACTGAAAAAAATCTTCAATTTTTTTTTAAGTCCACAGTGCACTCATCTGTATGAGGATTATTAAATCTGTATTAGGCAAATAAATTCTGATATGTTTTATATTATTATCTACAATGTTTCCTGATGAGTTTTTTGTTGTATGTGCTATGAATATCAAAAATGCTGCACGACCAATTCTGTTTCTTGCAATGCATTTTGCATTTGATACAGTAGGTTTTCCATGATGAAAAAGACTACACAAATGAGTGAACCATGATTCTGACAGTTTGAGGAAAAAGCTGTATCCACCTGTTTTGCACTTTTGTTTTCCCAGTATCTTGGTTTATTTTGGCTTCTTTTYAATTTATTTTATTTTTTTTGCTTTTGTAGTGGGAATTTTAAACCAGGAACCATATCTAAACTCCATGTACAGTTTTGGGGAGATTCTGGATGGTRTAGTTGTACAAAAAGGTTCATTTTTATACAGTGTGAAGTGAAATATTCATTGGTTAGCTAAAAGATTCTCCAGTTTGTGTCTGACATCTTAAATATTTAYGGTATCCATTTGAAATATTCTCTAGATTTTCTTTTATTTATTGTTATCRAGGAGTGATACTTCATCTTTTGTTTGACATGGAGTCACTTAATCTTGTGTCATTTTTCCCTTTGCTAGTCTGCTCAAAATTATTTTTCAGAGGATAATTCGTAGGGTTTTCTTTTTTTTTTTCTTTCCATATTAATGATATTTAGTATACAAAATCCTCTTTGATCAACAGTCTCAGTCCCTCGTAGGTTTTTTAAAGCTACTTCAGAGCCTTCAAGCATTTTTGTTTCATTTTTTGATTTAAAAACAAAATCAATTGTCATCATCGTAGAAAATTCTTCAAAATGATCTGCAACAATTTAAATGTTTTAGTATTTGGAAATAAAAAGATTCTTTTTMACCTCAGTAGTTAGTAGAAAATTTTGTCTAATTTCTTGAGAACATGACTAAGAAAGGATGGTGTAATGCAGGTACTATTCTTGCAACTGATTACCTCAGAAATGTTGCATCAGCACAAGGAATAAAATGCTCCTTACAAAAAGCACAATGCACAGGGCAGTGCCTTAAAGTCCAGATTTTGGCCCCAAAACTCTGACAATTTTGTATTGTTGTTGCCCCCTTTGATAGCCAGGAGTATTAGTATTTGCTGCTTATATAGGTCCCGTGTTCTCTGTTTACTAACAGATTAATCTCTTGTTGTGGCAAGAAAAGGAGGAGTTACAGGAATCCTAGAGCCTGGCAGGCTCTGCCATAGTAGTACCTTGGGCAAGTTCATTATTATGTCTGTCTGTGTTTCTCTTTTATGTAGCTTAGGAATAATAGTAGACTCTTCTCATAATTTCCGTGTTAGGCCAGCATTCAAAAAACTTCATTTGTACAGGCCGGTTACTGTAGCTTTATTGATGTATTTTGGAAGTGGTGCAGATGCCCAGCCTGGAAGAGCTCAGGGTAAGAAACAGGAAGGATTGCAGTTGTCTGCAAATAATATTTATAGTGTAAACTCTTCTGCTTGAAAGAGATACTTTATTTGTGGCTTCAGGAAACAGGAACTTTATAAAGTTTCTAAGAGGCCAGCAATTTTAGAAGAAAGCTTTTGTGTGTGTGTGATTCTTTAATGAGAAACTTTCCAAATAATTCTTAATCAGAAAATGGTATAAGGAATGTGTACTTTGAAAATGCTGAAGATTAATTTGTGTCAAGAAAGCTGTAGTTGGTGTTAGAAGAATTGCAGAATGATTTCAGCATATGATCATTTTGTCTAGTGGTAAAATTCCAGCTTTTTGATTWTATCTCCTGAATTTGACTTCATCAGTGGAGCTGTTTAGTAACTTTTCCCACCTGCTTCTTTAACAGACTAAATTAACCTTCCATTGCTTAATAAGAGTGTCAGCTAAATTAAATGATGTATCATCCCCCTGTTTTATGGATGTTAATTTTATTGTAATCTAATCCGTTTTGCCAAGATGTGTGATTTACCGAATGTAGCTGTGAAGGTAGCAGTGTAAAGATTGAAAATACCTTTGTCGTTAGAGAAATATTGTGATTTGTATATAGATTTCATAATTTACTGAAGAGATAGCTATACTATTTAATGGTAAGGGTATTTTTTTTTTCTGTTTGTGATTTATCTGCTGATCTGGATACCCTAGCAGCACAAAAACCTGCTCTATCTGCATGTTTCTGTTAGCAGGTCCTGCAGATACTCATCTACAGCTCACTGTTCGCTGCAGCTCTCTTAGTTTGGTGCAACACAGAGGTTTTCTCTTAATGACACTGTCGTTTCCTAGCTGTACAGCCTTAGTCGCTGGCCTGGAGAATCGCGAGCCTCGTATGAGGCCAAACATTACATTTGCCCGTTATGCCAGATGTGTGATCCATTAGGAACCTGTGCTGAACACTTTGCAGTTATTTAACAGAAGACTTTTATAGAACAGCATGACTATTGGTCACCTGGGACAAGGCCAAAATCAGATGAGGTGCCTGAAGCAGAAGGTCAGATTGCACAGGCGTAGCCAGCGCCTCCCCTCCTGCGCTCGCCGTAAGCCGTGCGCCTGATGGAGCACCACACACCGTGTCCCAGCAGGATCAGGCGTGCTGAAAGCCGGCTGGAAAATGATTGACAACTTGATGGAAGCCCCTCAGCTGGACCATGAAGGCCAAGCGAGGCAGAATTCCCACTAGATGTGTTTCTCTAGGAATTAATACAATTACTGTAATGTGCTCGACGAGTTGCCTAATTCCATAGGTTTGTGCAGCAGAAAAAGTGGCCGTGTGGTGTCTCTAAGAGCGTCAGCATTGTCAGCATGGCTAGTGGCCACAGATAATTTGCCGTTGTTGAGAAAAACTGTTTTAGGCCAGGTCACTCTGAATCATTACCGTTTGTTAATCATTTTTGGCCTTCACTTTAGCTCGTRGGAAGCACTTGTTTTATGAAGTTGAAACAGGAACGCATACAGCTGCTTTAAGTGAATTCATGAAAGTGTTTCCCTGACAGAAGACTGTTAAGATAAACTTTTGAAARGTAGCATCTTTATGTGCAAGCCATTTTCAGTTGGTGCAAAGGTTGCAGAAAGTAAGTTTCCAGGAAAGATAAAAGATGATGAGGAAAAACTAAGCTACTCGTAAATTAGACTTTAAGCTCCTGGTGGTGTGTATATTATACTTTCCAGGCTCATATTCATATTTGAACTCTGTTTCCAGAGCAAGACTCTGAATTGTCTGTAAGCACTGCTCCATGACCAAACACCATGTGCACATCTGTCCAGACGTAAAGGTGGGCCCACCTCTGTCCCAGAGATCTTGCCCTCGAGGAGCAGCTCACTGGTCACTGGGGCGAGAGATACTGCCTGCAAAATCTAACTCTTGTGTACGTTCTGTAACTTTTTGAGTTAGTATATCAAATACATTAATATTTGAAATCAAATTCATATTAATTGTACCCTAGTTGCTCTTTAGCCTCTTCCCTATGCAGTTCCTTCTAGATGCCGTGGAGGAACTTGGGAAGAATTTGAGATCAGTCACATGTTCGGGAGTGCTCAGATTTTTCAGTTTATCACTTTAATCCTCTAACATCTGTTTTCTTAAGGGCCATACTGTTGAAAAGATATGTGATTAGGACTGCAAAAACAGCAGTTAGGCATATTCAGTAATACTTTTTATTTAGCTATCTGTTTACAGTTCAGACATACAGACAGTGAAGGCTTAAGGGAAGTTTTTGACTTTGAATAACATGAAGATGATTATCCAACCAAAAATATCTCTAAGTGGCTGCACTTTATTTTCTTCATTTGTTTATCCACCCCAAAAGCTAAGCTTGGATTTCTCAAAGCTGTTTCAACCCTCTTTACACTCTGCTGGAAACTTTTTGGCTTATCCCTGAGCAGTTGCAGTTAATGAAACAATGATGGTAGTTAAGCCACAAAGGAGATCAGTTTGTGTAAGCTGGTGGGTTTTGTCAGTTGGAAACTACCACGATTGTCTGAAGAACAGCTGATTATTGCAGCCAAATAAATCTCCCAGTGCAGTGGAGGCTTTTTTTTGATCCATGAAAAAATATGGAGTCTCTTTGTGTTGTGGCGASTCTCCGTGCAGCTAGCAGGGTGGGCGAGCGTGTGAGCAGTTATTTTAGCAGCACGCCTAGCCAAGACCCTGCCACTGCAATTCTCTGAACGTGCTCTCTCTGCCTTAAGGATCTGAAATTTCTCTCTAGTCTGAACAGGGATCGTCTACCAAGGTGCCCTAAACACCTCAACTTTCTCCTCGGTCCATTTACTGTCTCATTTGTCTTCAGGTCTACTGTTTCCTCGTCATGCAGGTGCTCTGTAAATCTCCTTTATCTTTGTCTGGTTGCTGCATTGCCATACTTTTTTCTTCCTCACATCTTGCAGTCAGAAGCATCTGCCACAAAATTCTGGACAGAGAAATTTTYGTTGGTCCCAACACAGCACTGATGACTATGATGTCCTGAGCCTAAGGTGTGGTATGAAAGCTGGTGGGAAAGGTGAGGAGAGAAGAGGGAGTTMTATCCCTATCAAGATCGAGGTGGGGAGGGGAGGCAGAGTTGTTACCATGGAGGTATGAGGCTCATGGGAGGGGAGCAGAAAGCGGCGTTTGCTGAGGATGCCTTTCAACTGCTGATTTTACTCAACTGGAGCAAATGGGGCACATCTCAGGAGGAGATTTCCATCAGACGTCTTGGTCCCACCTCAGTGTTCAGCGACATTTCACGAAGGGTCCTTTGAAGAATAAGCAGTGTTTTGCAATACCCTTTGAGAAACCTGATAATTAAACCACTGGGAAACACTTTTGCAAGTTTCTGGAGGGAAATCAGTAATGTTAGCAAAAAACGCAAACCAGGACAAGGGGATTAAATAGTGAGAGAATATATGACAAGAGAAATATTGTGTAACTTTAAATGTAGTTAGTAGATAATTTTACAGTAGCATTGCTACAATATACCCCTACTCTTACTTTGCATCTCTTCATTATCTTTTTTTTTTTTTTTTTAATCTTCACAAGATGAATTTTGGATTTTATTCTTTTGTTAAGCAGTTAAGGAATGTGCATGCTCTCACAGTCTAAAAACCAAAAYGTAGTTACTATATTGAGAAGAATGTTCATGATTGTGGCTATACATTTAAATAATTTTTTTTTTCTGGGATTTTTAAGTGGTATGACTTAGAAGGTATATTTAGAACGTATATGCTGGGTATCCAGATAGTTCAGATGAGATTTAAACGGTACATTTTCAAGACAGAAAGACTTAAAACTAGGCTTTTATGATTCAGTTATGGTTTTTAGAGGACATAAGTACATTACTGAGACAAAAGGAACCATTTTTCTTCCCATTTCCTTCCCATTTTGGGCAGCAGGAAAAAGTGTTAGACTATCAAATTATTTTAAACTGGAGAATTTTGATTATGATTCAAAAGAGCTTGCACGTTTTTTGTTAGTGTTAACACAGTCACAGTGGCTTGATCACAATTGCAAATGCCTTTTATTTTTCGAAAACTCATTCTAGAGATGGCAAAATGAGATTTCGAAGGATTTAAGGCATTGTGTTCTGCCCTTCGCATATATTATTCCCTTGCTTTTACAAATTCCTTTTCTTTAGAAATCAGCACTCTTTCCATTTACAGAAACAAGATGAAACAGTCTTCCTCCTTTGCTCTTCCGTTATTTGTCTCAACCCCTTCCATTCATGTATGGCACAGAAGAATGGAACCAAATGTTTGCATAATGACACCTAATATGTTTATACTTGAAAGGACAGTGTTTAAAGTACTCAGTCATGTGGATCTGTCCAGATGAAAAGCTCAGTCACAGCATAAAGTGTTTTAGGGTTACGTGCTTAACATTCCTCACATAAATACATGAAAGCTCAAGTGTTTCAAAAGCAATGTGAATGTTTCAGGCTCCAATACATTGATGGATCAGAAGCAAAAACAGTGTGTCACCTTTCCATTTGCTTTCTGCTGAAGAAAGGATACTTGCAGGAAGATGGGATTTTTGTGTAGTGATGCAAGTTACTTGAGTGTTAGCTAGATGGCACTGGAACACATTTGTGCTGCTGCAGTGAAGTGACTTGTTTGGAACATGGTCTTTGTTAACTCAAAGTTCAAGAATAAAATATCTCTTAGCTACATCTTTTTTAATCATACATAAATACGTCATCTGTAAAGATTTTTCTKTTGTTTTTGTTTTGGTTTTTTTGTTCTTTAGAATGCTGCTCATTGTACAAGCCTTCCCTTATTGACTAATTTTGTTGTCAAAGAAAGGCAGTATAGGATAAATAATGCTGGAATTTTTGTAAGCCATATTAATTTTTTTGATTCTTCTTACAATTTAAAGTCTTTATTTTAATATGCGAAGGATACCCTTTTCTTTCTCACAAATCTATAAAAGACTGTTTTCCAAGCTACAGCTACAGAAATACAGTGTGCTTAGCATTAATGACACTTTAAAGTACAAATTCTGCATGAATTACAATTGTGGGATAAGAAAGAAGAATTACACTCCAAGAAGTTAACTTCCAGCAATAATAGCTACATCATCAGAAATGGTTAGAAATAACCTCACCTACGGGCAAGCTGCTGTCTGACCTTAAATAATCTAAGGATGCACACAAAACACAGGTGAATTGGCATAAAATAGAGCTTACAGATAGCTTCTGGGTGAAAATGAATAAATTGTAGCATTCAAAAAGCCAAGCTCTGGCACTTTTTCCTCCTCATATGTTCTCATCCAGGAAAGAACATTGTTCCTGCAGAGTCCTCAGACATCGTGTGTTAATCTCTACTCATCCGCAGTGACTGAAAGGACCTTAGCACACATTTCTGCTGTGCTCCCCCACCTACCTCCTCCTCATTGTTACTGTCAACCATCTTTAGAACTAATCTTCTAAAATGTTAAACCACTTGTAAACAGCTAGGCATTTATAGAAGCAGTTTTTGAGTTGTACTTTATTTTATTTTATTTTAAAATGTGGATGATAACGTAGCAAAAGAGGTTATCAGGTCCCCATCCTTGAAGGTTAATCATTAAAAAGTAAGAATTGAAGCTGGTGGAGTCTGCAGGTCCTGAGCTTTATCCTTAGCACCTTATACACCCAAATTCCAGCCCGAGGTGTAGAAACACTTCCAGGAGGGTTCGTACTCCCACTTGAGTCTCAGGCAAATGCACCCCAGCCTCCGAAGCTCTCTTCAGCTCTCCCCTACGTTGTGTGGAGCCAGGTTTCCTCCCAGGTTGGCCTTCCTTTTCCTGACCTTAGAGAAAGGCTAGATGTTTTGCTGTTAATTGCAAAATGCTGTATGTTAGTTGAACTTTTCTATTTGGAAAACAAAGTTAATGCAAAAAGAGTTGCCCTTTTATTAGCTGTGTTCCTTTCTGTTGAGGTCAGTGACATTTTTAGAGCAATGGCAAGCCTCGATACACAAAGAGTAAGTTGTTGATAGCACTTCTGGGGAGATACGCACTGATTTGAACTGGAGGCAGGCAATTTTCTCAGCATTTTAATCTTGCTATTCTGTCCCAGACAGAACTTTGAGATATGTCCTGCCTGTGCCAAGAAGACCTTGAATCTTTAAAACTTCAAGTTTTTTGAACATAAAATACTAAAATAAGGCAGAATGTCTTATGGAAGAGAGAGTTCAGTTATACTGTTATTTGAATTCACCTGACCCAGCAATTGAAAACAAGYTTTCTTATTGTCTACTGGCAAGCTAAGGCCTCTAATTTTTTTTAGGTAGACTCTTCATGGCCTCCTCTGGGTCTCTGGGAAAAGTCTTCTGGGACCTGTTCCCCTTAAGGGCCTCAGCCCGCTCTTGTCCTCCTGGCTTAGCGCTATGCCTTTCTCTGTTGTCCCCTTTGTTGCAGAAGCTGATCTGTCTCATTTTGTGTTTCTTCTCTSAGAGAAACCTCCTTTTCTTCAGAGTATCCCACTTGAACATAGCTGAATGGAAAGACAGGCAGGCAGCCCAACTTGCTTCTGTCAAGCCACAGCCCTCTAACAAAACATACACATACTGTAAACTGTGAGCAACGAATTATACACTTGTAACATCTGTCCCAGTAGAATCTCGACTTTCAGGGGAAAAAAAACCCAAACCGATATACATAGTCCTTATGGTTTTGGCCAATGCTTAAGAATGTAAACCTTTTTAATCTGAGTTTTCAGAAGGCAAATAACAAAAATTAAAATGAAGTGGTTTTTCTAGCCTTCTAGTTATTTCTGTGATAAGATTTGAAGTCTGACTGTGGATTTGACAAGAGCGAGATCAGCCCCAACTGTTCGCATTCCTTTCAGAGGGAGGTCTGCTGCAGCTTGGGATCAGCGCCTCTAGGAAGCATTTTTTGTAATTTAACTATTGGTTAAAAAAATCTTTTATTTATACTTGTAGCATGTGGAAAGTATGTAAACCTTTCACACAAGCACTTGTGGCTAGATCCAAAGAAGAGGCACAGTTGATCCTAAATTGTCATGTTTGCCCAACTCCAAAAGGCAGATCTTCAAGTCCTGTTCAGCTGCCACCTCTAGTTGAACAGAGTCCCTAGACATCATAATTAAGTCCTTAAGGAGCTGCTTTTAGGCATATTCTGACAAGTTTGTGTGCAGAGCTCTTTGAAAGCCCACCTAGGCTTATGGAGCCCACCTTTACTTCAGCCCATCAGAGACTGCTGTATGCTTCGTCCTGTTTGCACCCTAACACATTACGCCTGCCCTATGCAGTGAAGTAATAGTGCATGCTCAGATTAATTCTAAATTAATTACTTTTTCATGAGATACCAGAGTTCAGGTCTCCTCCAAAACAAAAGAGTTAGGTCATGCCTACTCATACTGTTCTGTTATCAGTTGGAAACCTGACTATTGCACGCAGAATGGAACAGCTTTGAAGAGGGAAAATGATCATAAGAAAGAGAGATGGAAATAGGGAAATTCTTATTTCCTCATGAAAAGGAAGGCATTTTCAATGATTCTGAAATGTCACTGATCAAAGGGAAGGAAAATGCTATGCTTTCTAAAGATAATCCTGAAGATGTAGGTGCTTCCAAGTCAGTAGGTGAATAAAAAAATATAGGTACCAGAATTTTCAGCATTATGATGTTTTCCTTGTTTTCTGGGTCTAGGCTTTAGTATTTGAAATACTCAGAAATAACCCAATAACCAGAAATCTATAATTACCGCAATAACAGCCCAGCAGTGTTTAAGTAGTTTGCTTCAGGGAAGTACAAATACCACTACAGGGAATTCCATTTTTCCTTTGCAGTTTAGTTCCTACTTAGCTATGTGAATTGTGACTCTGTGATTTTCAATAATTGGAAAAATGGCAAAGTCCCTTCCAGTGACTTCTGAAAAGTTGTCATCCTTGCATGTATTTTGTTTAATGATTTTTATGTTCTCATGCAGTCAAGAGGAATTTTAATTAAACTTGGATGTATGTAAATTAAAAATGTTAGCCTTACAAGTCATATTTTTCATCACTGAAATAAATATCGTTAGCTAGGTAAATTTATAATGAATGAGTAGTTCTAGTCTTTAAAGGTTATCCTCATTTTTTTTCTAAGTAAGGCCAGGAAATATATGTGCTGCATTGATTGGCAAAGTTGAGAAGTGCATAAATGATTAACAACTGTTAGGAAGTTGGGGGAAAAAAAGGAAGAATAAAAAACCTTGAAATGAGTAGGGATGTTTATGCCCTCTCTGTCCCACCAACAAAGGATATTTAAACTGTTGACTGGGCATCTTGGCTCTTCAGTGGAAGTTGTAGCAGTTCTCTGTTTCTCTTTTCTCCTTTCCCCCTAGATCTTCCATACTCTGCTCTGGAACCACTTTTTAGTGATTGGGGAGGTTTATAGCTTCGAATGTGGGTGGACAGGAGCTGGCTATGGAGATGCTGGCAGTAGGAGAGTCTCTTCAGGTTAAGCACTACGGTTATTGCTGTTGTACCCACCCTGGGTAGGCAGAGTTTACTGGGTCTCTTTAAAAAACTGGGAGGTAGCCAAAGTAGAATTGCTGGCAGCTACTCTGATAGCACATATTCCAGAATTCAGAAACAGAAAAGGGAAAAAACAGAAGGAAAAGGGGATCACAGAGATTTCCAAACAATGAAAGCCACCTTTTTTTTTCAGCCCTCATGTTTAAATGTATTTCAGTCTCTTTTCTTTTACTCTGCCATTAATTTCGAATAGCTCTACTATTACTTTTGCAGACTATCTTTCTCCTCTCCTCTCTTTAATTCTTTCCTTTCTCTTTGGGAAAGGAAAGTATAGGAACTTGAGTTTGCTTTTATTTCAACCCATTACTGTTCTCCTTTATCTCTGTGTCTTGGCTTTTTTTCTTCTTTCACCCTCACCACTTGGTTTATGCTCCTGATTTCTCTCTATTAAATTATTAATTTCTTTTACTTGTGAGGTTTCCTTTCATCCCTGTCTTATTTATGGCTTTTTACCCCATATCTTCCCCACAAACACAAAAAGAGTTCTTTTGAAATTTCCCCACTTATCATTATTTTCTTTTAAGGAAGAATTTTTCCAGAAATATTTTGGCCATTCCTATGTAAAGCAAGAATCTGACAAAAGCACTGTGCGTTAAGAAGAGAGCAAATTCATAGTATCTTTCAGTGTATTGTGCTAAAAGTCTTATTTCTACTTTGCACACTTTTTAGCTGAAAACCACGTGACAGTAAGAGAGGTCTTTTTGAGGCTAAAATTGCCTTGACGTCTGTAGGCTTTTTTTCTCCCTTAATAGCAAGCAGCAATAGTATCACTGTCACTGTGGTGGTGTAAAAATATAACCAAATTTGTTGGAAGAGGTAATATCTTTTATTAGACCAGCTGTCTATTTTTGGCCCATTTTTTCCAATGATAGTGTGTGTGTTTTTCTAGCTGTGCTGCTTGCTCTCATAAAGGAAGTTATCTCTCCCTTGCTTCACTCAATATGTAAGAACAATAAGTCTTTTGAATCTTTTTCCCTAGTGAGATACTGGCAAGCAAGATAAATGATGATACTTCAAAACTGATTAGTTCTTTCGAATTGGTACTGGACTTACTTCATAGCTATGTACCTGAATACTTAAATCATAAAATTCTGTAATAGTAAATATCAGATAATACTGTATTTGAGCTTCTTGGGACCTAGTGTTGGATAGTGTTAGATTCTGCAAGACACTAGGCATAAAAGCGCGCTTCACCGTTTCCAAAGGCACMGTTGCATTTCAGTGTAGTAAGTGGCTGAAGCAAACAAAAGGAGTTGAGGGCAAAGAAAGATGAGAATAAAATGATTGAAAGCTCTTACTTAGACTAGATATGTGTGCAGCAGAAGCATGTAAGAAGAAAATTTCCAGATCTCAAAGCAAAAAAGGCCACTACTATTTAGGATAGTTGTGCCTAATTATTTGTATAAATGGAACTTAGAGCAGGGCCTCTTTGTGCTCTGCAGAAACTTCTTCACAAAATCCTACTGCTTTCACAAGTTTAATAACCAAATTTAGAGGCAGTAGGGAAGAATTAGAGCCAAAGGAAGCAGAAGGGGGTTAAGTGAGGTGCTTAATATAATTCAGAACATTTATGTCAGAACTGGTAGTAGAAGAGTCATCTTGATCTGGTTTTGGGTGCATTTCGTCATAGCATTTTTTAGCAAGACTTTGGAAAAATATACACTTTAAGAGTGATCTGAGGGAGAGATTCCACTCGTGACAGAGAGCTGGAAGAGGTTTTGGAGGGAGTTTTAAGACACTTTTGAGAGAAGAGATGAGACGTTGGTGGGCATATGGGCAGAGTGGATAGTTTGAAGTGTAGACAAAAGACTAGCAGTGGAGGATTTTTATCTTCAGTGTCTGAAAGTGCTCAGGGAACTGAAGATGTGCATGCCTTTAASGGATAAGGAAATACATCACAGAATTTTCAGCAAGGTTAATGAGTTTGTACCTTTACTAGCTCGACAGCTTGTAAAACTTCTGTACTGACCTTGAAAATAAGCAGCTTGTGCAAAGTGGATACTGGGACTACAAGGGCAGGAAGGACTTTGGTGGCCAGATAGTCCTTCCTCCAGTGTAATGGCTCTAGGGCTTCCTGTGTTAATGTAAGCTATGTATCTTTTATGCTTAGTGGAGCTTCATTTGTTTTCAAAGAYTGAGAAAATGAAAAATGAAATGTTACTAAAAAAAATGAAAAATCCCAAAAGCAGCAATGCTGTCTGAGTCCTTGTACTGTGAAGCAACAGACTGAATTTACTTGTTAGAAAATAAATGTGATTTGGGAGTTAGTCCAGTTATGTCTGTGTTTTTGATTTTAAGAARTTAGACATACTGTGCTCCACTGTCTTCTCCCCTTTCTAATTCGACTGTTCATTAGCAAATTAAATAACGTTATCTAGAAGTTGGATTATTAGTTTCTAACATGAATGAAGGCTGTGACATGAGTGATACAGAACTTTTTTTTTTTTGATCAGTATTGGAAGCTGGGTGTTGCTGTGATATGATTTGGGGTGARGGGAGGACTCTAGGTTGTGCACAATTTAATTTGAGTCAATGGTGCCCTTAGTGTCCCCCTGGGGAAGAGCATGTTGTACGGGGGCAGGTAGCTAGCACAGAACTTCTGTGCTTTGTGTTGAGGAAGGTTACCTCTCTGCTCTTTGGTTGCTTCTTTGCCAGCTTTTTTTCAGGGCACAAATTTGTCTTGTTTGTGTTTTGGAGCATCTCGTTTGACCTTAGCAACCTAGCTGACTAAACCTCGCTTTGTTATATGGAATTATGTCGATTTGCTAATCTCTAAAAATCTATGTTTTATATTTGAGACCGCTTATTGAAAACAAACCGAAAGCTCGAAATAGAAGCAACTTTGAGGATTTTTTTTTATTTTGATGGTTTTACTTTAACAGAAACGCTCAGTGATGTGGGTGTCTGCGTAATATAATATATCCTCTTCCAAATCCTGYCTGTATTGAGTTTGCGAAGCAATCCCTCACTCATTAAATGGCTTTCTAGTATGATAATTTGGAGAGAGAWCTGCTGTCCTTCAGCCTTCACACTGAGTCACATCTCATTGTAAAATCATCTCTTTACGGTTCCAAAATGCTGGGCTCCCAAACTTCCTTCATTAATGAGGCTGGAATGAATTTCATGATGGCTAGCTGTTTGCACCAGAGCCACGCGCAGTAAAGATGGTTGCWTTTTATTTCCACGATGCAGGAAACATTTGCAATGTACTGCAAGCAGGCGTGCAAACCAAGAATTAATAGGGAAGACTGTGTGTGTCTGTGTGTGTGCAGGCAAAATGAATTTCCTTTGCACCCATTTAGTTTCTCGTCCCCATCCCTCTTTTTTTGGTCCAAAAAGTGGAGGAATATTTTGATAATAGAATGAGTATATTTAGCAAAAGAAATAAATTCCTTAATTTTCCTACAGGGATATTTTTTTCCACTCTGATTTCATGAAAGCTGGCTTGTTTTACAACTAAACTGATCTGACCACAGCTCATTGTGTGGTGGGAACTGTTAAAGATCTTATTTTAAGCTCAACAAGATTACTGTGTAGGCATTCAGATGCCTTCAGTGTAATAGGTTAGGGGCTTCAGCATACCCTTTACAGTACCAGTAATTGAACTTCTTTAAGTATTTCAGCCCCTAATACTCTGGCTGAGAAGTATCTTGTTATTGGTTCACAGGAGATTGCTAACTACTTCATTTCTTCACACTAGCTTAATGGGGAATAATGAGTCACTCTGCCAATTACAACCCCATGATATGAAATAAATTTTGTCGTCTGTACTCTGGCTCCCCATCTTCCATTTCTGTCTTTCTTTTTATTTGGATTATTAAGGATTTGATCTTGCATTACTGAGGTCAGTAATTGCTTTACCTTTAACTCCATTTGACTCTGGAGCACACCCTAGTAACACAGTTCATGTTTTTAAAAGGTTTGTGCTTAAATACCCTTTAAAATACCCTTTTGAAAAGGTAGTTTGGCAAAGTGTAGAAATAAATGAACTCTAAAAATGGAAAGATTTTATCTCCATATTTCATGTGTAGGGAAGCTAGGTAGAGGACATGCTATTTGAAACATTCTATTATTTTTCTCAAACCTACTGCTGGGGAAATTTCCTATTGAAGTGTTGCAGTTTTTGTTATTGGTAAAATATTCCCATGTATATTTGTGCATTTCTATTCCTGTGGTATCTTTGTAGCACTCCTTGCTGGTATCATCAGGTAGTCATTATTTATGTAGCTAGCAAATGCTATTTGCTGCAAGAAGTGTAATTTGTTCTCTCAATTTGTTTTCTAATAGGTTTTCGTTCCAATTTCTATTTAGTGTATTGAATATGGAATGAATACAAAAAGCTTCCATAAAAATTAGCCCAAGACATAGCAAGCTCTCGCATCTTCAGATTAGTCTTTGAGCATAACTGATTCTGCAAGAAACTGACCCGATCTAATGAAAAAGGGGAACAAATAGAAAGCTGTTAGGAAAATGTTAACTTCCCAAATGTTTTACTTYTCCCAAATTGCAATATTACTGGTCAGGCCATAAAAGGATGCCCTTTTTTCTTTCTTTTTTTTTTCTTTCCTCTTGTTTTAACCTGTTATTCTTAAAATGCCCAAGCATACGTATCTCCAGAATGTTGTTGCCAGGGCTCTATAGCCTCCTGGTTAGTTCCATGGGAGGCAAGACTTGGTTAGATGACAAAGGACACTTGTAGATGTGCTCCAGACAATTTGTTTTGGTTGGGAGTATGAGAGACGTTCCTTACAATATACTTGAAAACCAAGCTTTTAATCTGTGGTAGTGACTTACTGTTTCCTAGCACTATCTCTGAATTACCTTTAATCTGCTGTAGGCAGTAACTTTTGATCTTTAAGGTATAGAATTCTTATTCTATAGATCATTTTTCTGAAGGCTTTCTCAGACTGATACTCATTACTATGCTGTGCTTTACTTCTCATTCTTTTGGTTCCCATTATAATTAAAAATGTGATGCTACTTCAGCGTAGGATAACTGGAARTTATACCAAGATTACATCCAGATCAGGGGAGACATTCGTTAGACTGTTATTTATTATGAGCGCTACCTGTGCTTCTAAAATTAAGAACCAATAAGTGACTGATACTGTGAAATTTATTGCTATTTCTAAAGGTACTGGCTTCAAGCATCACACACACATTGAGCCACTTGTGACTGTTCTTTGTCCTTGCTCCTGTGTCACCTTTTGTGTGTGTGTGTGTGTGCGGTGGCGATGGCAGTATTTTTTTTTTTTTTATCACTTTTTCAGTCACAACATGGGCTTATATTCAGTATGTTGCACAAACTTTGAGTTGCTTAACCATTACCTCTACTTTTTTCTATCTTGCCAAACCAAAAATAAACCTGAAAATAAACTATCTGCACCAAGAACAGCTGTTAATATTTATTTTCAAAAGAAAAAAAGTGACTTCTTGTCATGACCTTAAGAGAATCTTGCTTTCATGAACATCCATCATAACTAAATTTTAGGTTCTGTATTTCACATAGTAGAATTTCAGTATTATCTGTGTTGTCTTTGAAATATTTTAAGTGTTAAGGTTTACTTTATTAAAAGAATTATACGTATATGCTCAAAAAGTCATACTTTTTCTTTGTTATGAATAAAGTTACAAGACAATATTGCTGCTCATTCTTTTCCTAGACTTTTAAAGGTACAAATAAAACAAATGACATGTCTGAATTTTTGTGGTGGTAGATGGTAAAGAAACAAAAAAATCCGATAGGCACTGCTCGTTCTCCACTGTAGAAATGGATTTTTGTAGCTCTGTGGACTTCCAGCTGATGGAACTTCTATTATATCCGAGTGGCTTGTCCTGTCAAAACTAGTGCAAATCTTGCTATTTGTACAGAGCTTGATATTGATGGTCTCCCGCAGCTGGATTGGTAGGGTTGCTTTGTCCTTGCCAGAGGCTTAATTTGGGATTAGATGACATTTTTGCTCAGAAAATCCATTTGCATTAGTTAGCTACAAAGTCTATGTCTGCTTGCAGTTTTGAATGTCTTACAGCACTTATGTTTCTCTCTCACTGATTATTAAACATGCTGTTAGACTTCAGTTTTCCCGTAGTGTAGGAAACATGTGAAATGCACCACAATAATTTCTGGCAGTAGCTTTCTGGGTAGGTTCCTGGTGTGTGACCTAGGAGTAATGTTATGCTTTTGTTTCGCCTTGCTCGTRCCTGTGCGTTGTACAGCAGAGCAGAACAAACTTGGGTTAGAAGAAGAAAAGTGTCTCCACCAGTTCGGGTGATACGGGCTTTAATGCGTTGTCGGCTTTGGTTGTTCGTGCAGTGCGAGAAGTTCAAGAGCGCTGCCAGGCCAGGTTGCTTCGCATGGTGCAGRAGGGAGAAACTGTGCTGTGGGCTTCAGCCTGGCGCGTTCGTTACCCGCGAGGACCGGGCAGCTCTGCAGCGGGCAGCCTTCTCCAGAGGGCTTTGGCCAAGCTTGCTTTCCCCCACCCTGGGGCTCTCTGCTCACCAAGTTTTGCTCAAAGCAGAGTGCAAAATCCTGCTGGGCRTTGGAGCCCTCTGCCAGAGACTGCAGTGGGGTCCGCATGGGGTCCCCGGTGCTCTTCTGCACAGCTGCAACTCTCCTCCTTCCTTTCCAGCCTAAGAATCAATCTGCGAAACAGCTGCTGCAAGCGCGGTGCCAAGCCTTGCGATACCGTGCGTTTGCGTGGGTTTCCTAACATGTTGATAATACGTCCGTTAGAAAGTTTTTTGACTGTTTTCCATTCTTATTATGTATGGTGTTAGCTTTTTGCAGTATCTTACTTGGACTATTTCCTTTTACTCTTGTTTTTAYTTAACTTCTTTTTTTATATCTTGTATGCTATCAAGGAGCTGTAACATTATAGTGCCAACTTTTTGAGTCAGCACTGCTGTTAGAATTCTCACGGGGTGAGTTTAAATGTGCTGTAAGTTGTTACAGCAGTACTGACATCAGTGGCACACTTCCGTAAACCAGAAAGCTTGAAGAATAATATAAYAATAATAATTRTTATTTTACCATAAATAGAACCAATATCTATATTGTGTGATATTGTACTTCAACTCCTGACACAACGTATTCATCTTCCTTTTTTTGTGTGTGTGTTTTGTATTATTTTTCCTATAACAGCATGTATGTATCTTGGCAGAAGGATGCTTAGAGGGGGAAAAAACGGAGAGAAGAACAGGGAAAATATCAAGAAAAGATGTAGATTTTTCATTGTAGTGGCCAGGTTAGAAAAGGTTCAGGGACTTTCCTAGACTGTGTTTTCATTAATCTTTTCTTGGAAATTTTTTTTTAACTTTGTAAGAGTATTTACACTTGAGATCATGGAGTAGTATTAAAAATGTACTSTTAAGAYCAGATAATGTCTTAAGTGCAGAGATCATCATTGCATAGATGGGATACATAAAGAGTATAAATCATGAGTAAATATGACTGAGATTTGAAAAAGAATATGAGATGGATTTGTAAGTTTGTAAAAAGTGGGGGGGAAGAGAAGTGTTATGTTGTGGTATTAGAAATGTTCAGAAGATGCTAGTGTGACTGGGGGAGCAGAACATGAGGATCATCTTAACTAGTATTTTGCCTGAACTGGAGGGAAGTGCAGCAAGCGTTAAGACAAAGTAGCACTGCTGTAAGTAAGCTGTAGTACTTAAGGCAGAAATGACTGGAGAATGGATGAGTTATGTTTTTCAAGGTCGTGAGGAGAAAATGTGTGTGTCTCTCTCTCTCTCTCTATATATATATAATACACAAACACACATATAAGTGTGTGTGTGTATATATATATATATATATATATATATATATATGCCTTTTGTAGATGCTATACCAAAATTTCTTTCAAATTTTGGTGTTGCTGTTGTTGCAATAGCAAGAAGTTATGTGTACAAGTTACCTCAAGAGACCATACAGTGCGTCATTCTGTCCCTAAAACAGAACTAGCAGTACTTCTGTTTTTCCCCACAAGTTATACATTTAATCTATTCTTAAAGGCAGCATAAAGCCAAATAGCCAACCTCCAAAGCAAATGTTCCAGTGCATCCCTATATTTAGTAATGGAAGGTATCTCCTAACATCTAACCTGAATCTTCCTTTCTTTAACYTAAGCTTATTATTGTTATCCTTTGGACATGGGTATGGAGAACAGATCATTCCTTTCCTGTTTGCCATAGTCATTTATGTAGTTGGAGGCAGCTGTCATGAGGCATCTAGTTCACAGGTCTTGAAGGCTTTTGTCCATAGCCCCTGTATGGTGTTTGCCTTTTTAGCARTCGTTTAAGACAGTTGCCTCATGTTCAGCTTATGATCTGCTRTAATCCCAAATGCTTCTCTGAYGAAGAGCWGGCCACGTGTTCCACATCTCTGAATTGCGTTGTTTTAAGCAGTCTGGGCTGGTCTCTGTCTTGTGCTGTGTTCTTTTGCAGAGCATTTCTCATTTTTTCARAACAGTTCTGCCTCCCAACGTAGTTGCGCGTTCAGTGAGCTCTCAGAAGCTTGGCTAGTGCAGAAAGTACCCTCAATTCACTGCAAAATCGATCAAATGAGATAACACTTGTTAAATGAAATACAGGTGTGATTGTTGGACCACCTATCCACTTGTATGCTGGTAACAGTAGTGCYGGACAGTGTTACTGAACAGTCTAGCAATTCAAGAAATGTCTCTTAGTCTTCGTGGGCTTCTACCTCGTGCGTTCTTGCTGCCACAGATGGCTGGATTAACCTTGGGTAGAGATGTTTATCCTCGCAGTTGTCATGCATGCTGCACTTGGCTGTGTGGGCCTTACTCTCGGGGAGCTGCTGTCTTCTGCACTGGTCGTGCTCACAGGTTGATCAAGCTAGTACCATGTCTTGCACTCTGGCACCATCTCCAGTCGTTCAAATAGCTGAGCGGGATGGGGGAGATGGAAGGAGGCGTGAGCAGGGGGCAGGAAAGGCTGCGGTCAGCACCAAGCCCAGAACCGAGGCTCGGCACTGGCCGCAGAGAGGGAAACAAATACCTCTGTCCCTGGTGTGGATCCTGTTTGAGCTCTTGTTCGGCTCAAACTCAGCTGAGCTGCGATCCAGGAACTCCTACCTATGGCGGAAACAAGATACTGTCAGCCTAGTGATTTGGCAGCACCTCGCTACTTTGGGAAGCCACAGTTCTCAAGCCAACATATTTTCAGCGAGCTCTCGGTTGGAGAGGAAACTCTGTTGTGGGTAGCACTTGGCGACTTAATGCGCTTTCTTTTCTGCATTTCCAGCGTTCTAAAAATAGTGTTTTGTGTATGGCTAGTCCCAGTGATTTTGATATCTGGACTATCTGACCATGTGCCGTATTTAATGCTTCTTTGTGAACTGAACAGGGTGAGGTTAAAAGAGTCTTGTCTTTTGGAAATGCTCTGGATTCAGGTTAGGTGATGACTGAGCTTTGGCAGGGGCTGCCCAATCAAGAAATCTTCTGCAGTGCTTCATTCGAGAGCTGTCTAATGGAGTGAGGAATTAGGATTTAAAGCAAGGGAAATGTACAGTGCGGGTGGGTCATGCAGATGGATTTTTGTAGGGGGATGAGAGGAGTTTCTGCAGTCACGAGCACTAAAATTGCAGTGGTGGTGCTTGACTGTTAGCAGAGTAGGAGAGATGTTAAACCTGATCTAAATCAGTGCTCAGGGCTTTTTGTTGTTATTGTTTGTCCCCCCCCCACCAAATGAAAATGACTGCTTATGAAAGATTAGAGGATTTATGAGGGTGTCAAAACATATGGCAGATGGACTGGATTAGGACTCATGAGTACAGTAATCCAAATCCTTGCTGCCAAGCATTACAGCGGATCGCTTCCTGCTGCTGGGCTACACTAATGGACACAGTCAGGAGGAGCACAGGCTGTAACGAGGCTCAGTGGAAGAGTTGCTAGTGAAAGTGCTTATCTGGCAGACTTAATCCTGAAAGCACGTTTTTGGGAACAGAAGTCCCTTGGGAAGTTGATTATTTTTTACTTGTAATAAATTGCTGCAACGTTTTTTTTTTTTTTTTTAATCATTCTCTATACAAACTCTGGAAGAAGGTAAAGCCAAAATATGAGCTAAACCGTTATTATCTCTGAGTACAGTGGGGTAAAAGCCATGCAAAACTCATGTGGTGAAGTGTTGAGAGAGAAAAAAGGAGTCAGTCATTCCCCTTCTGAGCCAACATTATCTATCTCTGATTAAACAAATATATGATGTCCTACTTTAAATTTTTTTTGAACAGAAGTTTACATGTTAGGGAGGATTTTAGTGTCAGTTTTAGACCAAATCCCAAGGAGTGCCTATGAAATCTGTGAAACTTTACGGTGGGATGTCTGAGTTGCACAGGTGGTTAGTAGTTGCAGTTACATRTAGTTAATTTTAAAAAAGATCTCAATTACTGGCTTTTGAGAAGACCCATTCTGAAAAAGTTTCTGGGGAAAAATGCCAAGCATTTGCATTTGCACGCCTTTCCTGTAGTGAGTTAATTAAGCTAAAGAAGCTACCAGAGCGCTCTCTCTAGTTAACTGATGTCGTACAGCATGAGATAAAGCTCATGTGGAAAATCACTTAGGTACCTCTGAGCTGCACAAGTGAATGCATAGATATTTCATTTTATGCTGATGTAAAACATAAAGAAAAAAGTATTCTGAAAGCATGAAACATGATCTGCTTAGAGAAATACTGTGTTCTTTATAGAACCAAAAAAGAGTGAGGATCCAAACCTTGCAGATCTTAAATTCAAGCTTAAAAGGAGAGGCTGCACATAGTTAGTTGAGCCATGAGGATGGATTAGCTTCGAGGTRGAGACTGTTTGCCATCTAGAGCTGGGGAGAAAGGGCAAGCTGCTCGGTGTTACGGCTTTAGGAGGTACGAATCAGATCGGAAAGGTTTTTAGCAGGTTTCCCTGTTGTCCATGAGGGATGGCAGAGCTGCTCTCATCTGGTTGTGTTGAAGAGCTTCGTAATACAGAGAACTTTCTCAGTATTTAATTGAGAAGGGCAATCATTAGATCTTTAGCAAAGGGAGATTTTCTTCTGCTTGTTGAGTTAGATAAGTATTAACAAAATAAGAAGGCAACAAAGCAGTCTAAGRAATCTGTGAAAGCACCTTTCTCACCTCTGTTGATCAAGTTTCACTTTCATAGTATTTGGGATGTCTTAATCTTGCTAGTGATACGGTCCWTCAGGAAAGAACTTATCTGAATTTCTAATTATTAGGAAAAAACAAAAGCTTTCCATTTTCCATTTCCAGGTCTTTCTAAGCAACCTCCTTTATTCCTCTTCAGAAAATATAGAACGATACTAAAAAAGAAAAGGGTCGCTTTTAAAATTTGAGAGTTGGTTGTATGTTTGAAGGAAATAAGTTCAGAAATTTTTGAGCCAAAGGGACAGGCAGAAAGATTTTAATGTGACACGATGTGATGGGGAARAAAACGGACAAGTTAAAGCAGAACATAAGTGGTTAATATGAGGACATACCTGCAAGCCATGAAATTTGGAGAGTCTTTTTATTCCAAATATAAACTTAGGTGGGAGTTTCAGTGATAACCAGTTTGAACATTTAAACARTCCCATCAGCTAGGGGAAAAACAGTATCGGAGAGGAGTCACAGATCATTGCTCTACTTGCAAATACATATATGTTGTTAGAATAGGCTTGCCCAGGCATAAAATCATCATAGAGTGTAGTCTGGATTTTGGATGCTTTATTACCAAAGAATTGTTGATCAACCAGGATATGGAACTATACAAAAATCAATAGCTCAAGCAATGCAGTCAGTATCACAATTGAGATATGTGAACTCAGACTTTGTTTCATATATGAAAAATGCCAGCATTTTAAAGTGGAACTGATATAAATGCATGAAACATTTTCGTCATAAATTTGTTTGTTCCCTACTAATACCTTYATTTTATTCTTCCATATCTTCATAGAATTGAATCAATTAATCTAACTGCCATTAAATATTTTAGAATTCACAAGGAGAAACTCTACAAAATCAGGAGGAGGACTAAATTTCTTAATGAGATAAGCAGAGAAGTGATTACTAGATTACATGATTACTAGACTAAAACTTGTTACTGGAACATCAGTAACCTGTTGAAAGAAAACTATTAACAATTGGCCTGAAGCGGAGCAGCACAATCAGCTCTATTTCGTGATACTAGAAGATCTCCAGGGGTCCCTTCCAACCTTACTTATTCTATGATACCGAGGGAAGGAGCCCTCCTCAAAAAAGGAGAAGAAATGAGCTGTTTGAAAGCAAAAAGATAAACTATTCCAGCAGGAAGTCCTGAATCTAAATGCTGAGTGGAAACAAGCAGTGAAGAACCAGCCCAAGAATGTGTAGTGGGAGATGGAAAAAACAGACTTAATGAAATGAAAAATGATTGACAAATAATTCTTCATAATAACAGGGGAAGAGATTATCAAAATGCTTATAGTCTGTCTGGAGCTATCTGGCAAATAGTTTTTCTTTTCTTACAAAAGACATCTGAGAAATTGAAATATAAAAATACATGTATTTTAACTTTCATAAGTACTTTGACAAAGAGACAATAATCCCAAACAGCTTGCATTCAGGGAACTCGCATGATTCGAGCAGGAATTGAGCTCATCAGTCGTAGAAGTAAGTGAGAAAGTCTTGCTTCCCCCTTCTCGTTTAAACAGAACTGGTGCATTTCTGCAAATCTTCAGAAAAAAACAAGCACTTCCTGAAGGTGGAGGTGCAAGTGGAGTGGGGCAACCAAAAGCTCCAGGTGGCAGATTCTGCATTATTCCATAAATAAGTGGGGACCCTTAGAGCTGCTAGCGTGGTGACATGGGTAGGTGGAGACAGCTGAATGCTTCATGTAATATCATTTAGATGGATATGGAGATATAGAAGGATTTTAGAGCACTGATTTTACTATGGTGAGCTTCAAGGAAGGAAGAAAACAACATAGCCTTTGGCTGTGAGATGGAGCCTTCAGCAATAAGGCAGACCTGAAGGCTCCAAGTGATCATTGTAGTGCAGTGGCAGGAGCCTGAGGGCCTAAACATGGAGTCTGTTTCCTCTGGACATGGAGCCTGTTTTCCTCTCTTGCCTTCTTAGAAAGTTTGTTTGGTTCTCAGGTGAAATAGTGSAAGTTAGATTTTCATTAGGGAAAGCCATACTGGCACATTCATGGACTGACATCCCTATGGTCTCTAACAGCTTGATTTTATGTGATACAGCTTAAATGAAAGAGCCTGTTCTTTTACCTTATAGTCAGCAATACACCCCAGCGTTTTGTGATCCAGATGTCAGAGCCAAGTATCTACAGTGTTTATAATCATTACAAAAAAAGAGAAAAAAAATCTATGTATCGATTTTGTTTATGATTTAAAGTGTTAAACACCTGATGTTAATATATACTGATGATTCKTTTTGATGTTTCTTTCTTTCAGAGGAAGAATTTGTCCCTCTTCTTCAGCATTGCTTTATTGACCTCCTGGGGGACTGCACTGCTGGGTATCCGCTTATACTGGATGGGCAACAAACCACCGAGTTTTTCCAACTCTGACAATCCAGCAGCTGACTCGGACAGTTTTCTCACGCGTACTCTGACCTTCTTTTACCTGCCGGCCAAGAACCTTTGGCTGTTGCTGTGCCCGGACACCCTCAGCTTTGACTGGTCTATGGATGCTGTGCCTCTTCTTAAAGCAGTCAGCGACTGGAGGAACCTACACACTGTGGCCTTCTACGCTGGACTCCTTCTCCTCACCTACTCTAGCTTGAAGGGCTCTAGCAACGAGAAAGAGTGCAATGGGAAAACAGTGATAAAYGGCAAGCAGAATGCCAATGGGCATAGCTGCCACTCAGAGATGGAGTATAAGATGTTGGAGGTGAAGTCCAGCTTTGCGTTGAAAGARGAGAATGGCATAAGAAAGCACGGGATGCAGAAACTGCCGCTGCCTTCAACTGAGAACATTGTCGTTCTGTCTCTGTCTTTGTTGATAGTGCCCTTTGTTCCTGCCACCAACCTATTTTTCTATGTTGGCTTTGTAATAGCAGAGCGTGTGCTGTATGTTCCTAGTATGGGCTTCTGCCTGCTGGTTACAGTAGGTGTCAGGGCCCTTTATGTCAAAGCCCAGAAGCGCTTTCTGAAGAACTTGGTTTTTTGTTCCACTGCTGCATTAATTGTTTTCTATGGACTCAAGACTGTTGTCAGGAATGGGGACTGGCAGAATGAGGAGATGCTGTATAGGTCAGGGATAAAAGTAAACCCTGCTAAAGGTAATTTGTGCGCTTTACGGTGAATGTGTCACTTCTTCCTATCTGTCTTCGTCTTTGAATTGTCTGGTTTTATTAACTGTGTTTAAAGAAGATACTTCAGGAAATACCCATTTAAGTTGCAGTAATATGAATGTCAGCAAAAAAGAGGAAAAGCAGGAATATGTTTTGATTAGGTGTTACAGGTTTGGTATTCACATGTAGAAAATGAGACCCTAAGGTAAGAGGATACTTTATTTTTTGTTAAGCTTAGTGCTGTATTTTGGAGTTAAAGATGGAATATCAGTATTACAGATGCCAACTTGGTAGTTTTCCATTTGGAGTCTGGTATCTGTCATCCTAATGAATCTTTTTTTTTTTTTTTAATATACACTGATTGTGAATAGAAAATATAAGAAATAGTAAAAGACAGCGTAAGGAAGGTGCTGTCTTTTTTATTTCAGTTGACGTAAATGACRTGAATACTATATAATAAAGATGAGGAAATGAGGTCATATTATTAAGATTAGGAAATGACTGTAGTTCCTACTGCATACAAGTGCTGTGAACAGTTATTGTCAAATACTTAGGCCTGCAGGTTGATGCATAAATGTCAGCTATTTGTAACACTGTCCGGCTACTTTATAGCTATGCTGTAACGAAATGTGACCACAGCTAGTATAATAAACATGTCCCATCAGGCAGTAAACTGCCTAGTTTTGGGATCAGTAACAATGTTTAGCTGTGGCTCTGTGGTTTCCGCGCAAACGGCAAATCCAGCTGGGATCCTGAACTCAGCGCTGCCCTGGCTGTACGGCTCTTGGCACACAAGCAAGCTTATGTGACCACAGTCAAAATACCACCTGTGAGTGCGGTGTTGGGCCTTCGTTATTCAGAAAGCRTCAGAAGTGAGAAGGGATCAAAAATTTGATGGCACTTGAACATTTTGCACTTGAGTTTCCCCAGTTCTCTGCTCCGCAGCCCACTGTATGATGCACAGTCATTTGCTGACAGAGCTGTGCCTTTTGGTGAGGCAGTTATGTCATGACACAGTCTAAAAGTTGTGATAATATAAGGCAAATGCAGATGTTACTGTGAGCTGATAGGCAGTGGAAAAGCAGATTTGGCAGGTGACATGCCTTGCAAAGCAGCTTTATAGTAGCTTATCAGTTGTCAGTCTGGTTTTGTAACTCTTCTTTGTGTGCGATGTCGCCCTAGGTAAAAATCTAGGTAAAATTGTAAAGCTTGTTGCTGCAGCAAGTGACTTTGTTAACAGTATGAGCAAGCACAGCCCATTTCCTTTCCCTTTTCTCCTCTGAGAACTAATGCAAAAGGGCAAGAGATAATGAACAGCCAGGCAGTGCACCAGGGTGATTATATGTTGCCCTGAGACTTACCAGTTCAGTGGCAATATAAAACTTGCACTAAAAAGTTGTCATCCCTTGAAAAGAAAAGTCTSTGTGCATTTGATTAAAATAGTTACTGTATATTCCTTTCTTTTATATTTTTTATTTCTTTTCTTTTCTTTTYTTTTTTTTTTTTTTTGGCCTTTATGGAGATTCCATGAATCCCAAGATTGCATTAGTAGTTGTTTGCTTGCTTTGACCCAGTTTTCTTGATAGAAAACTCTAGTTTTTGTCCAACAGTAGGATTAGTTGAGACTGTGCCTCGAATTAGGTATTACTCTCCCAGGAGACAAGGCAAGCCATTTCCATCATGTGCATCAAAAGTATGCACAGACTTGCATATATATGACTATCTAGTTTCTTGCATATAAGCTGAYGTTAAGTATCTTGTAAGATATGCAAAAGCAAAACCAGCATGTCAGGGTGGTGATGTAGACATGACTGAGCTCACTGTAAATCTCTTTAAAATATCCTGGTAAACTTCTGCTGAATATTTACTAGCCCACACGCACGATAACAAGGCAGGGTATCAAAGCCCCTTAGCAAAAGCAACCTGTCACCCAACTCTATTCATTGTTGTGAATACTTCCTAGATTATCCCTGGCTTTGCCTATGCTAATTTTATTTTCTATTTCTCATACAATCAGGCAAGCCTGACTGGGCTAGACTGGCTGCCAATCCAGCTAAAGCATTAGGAGATCAACAATTCAAACTGCTCTTCAGTAATTAAATGGGGTTGACGTAGAAAAAACAATTTATTTTTGTTGCCTCCTTTCTATATTTTGGGGAATGCTAGTGATAAATAGGCTATTCACACCGTAAGACAAYGGGCAGTTCAGTCAAGTGTTATAGTGGATAAGGCCTTTGCTTCCTTTTAGGCTGTTAAGAAGAGACTTCCACTCCTCATTTTTGTTTTCTTCRCCTCGCAGCCGTTTCTCCTCATCACTATTTTCTTACTTCTGATCGTTTYTGAGCTGCAGGAACATCTTCCCTGAAGATTTTACCCTTCCTCTCTTCTCCTGTAAAGTGCTTCTGAGCAGTAGCTTCTTCTATCGTAGGTGAAAAAGAGAAGAGGGATCACTTCAAAACCTCCCCGGGGGGGAGCTGGGGAAGAAGCGAGTAGAAATCCGCAGGACGGGCTTTGCTGCAGCACGGAGCAGGGAGCTTTGTGCCGGGTCCGTCCGCGTGCTGCCGCGGGCCGGCGAGAGCCGCGCCGGGGCTGGGCGCCGCTGGCCGTGTCCAGGCTGTTCTTATCAGTCGCAGCGTGGGAAAAAATACCCGGCAGTGGTGCACTGCTCAGCTCGCCTGTCCAAAAAAAAAAAAAAATAAAGAACACCTAAAAAAACCAGGCAGCTTTCCTGGCCGCGGCKGCTTGCGGCAGGCGGCTGSCCGTCATTAGCCGAGGGGACCGAAATGAGGATTCGGGGTTCCTGCGCTGCGGCTGTTGCTGGGCTTGCTCGTTTGGCACGTTGATTGTGCCTGGTATTTCAGATCTCTTCAAAGAGATCTGAGCTTGCCTCATTTCAGTTTGTCAGCGGTTGGGAGAAAAATAGGGGAGATGGATTAATGTAGATTACAGATCCTGAAGTGGCTGTATACATGTTTTGACACTAGGGAGGGAAGGGGAGAAGTGTTTCTCTGTGCCTGCCTCAACTTAATGAGCAGCTTAACTGATATAAAACAGTTCACGTTATTTGAGTGTTCTTTTATAGGGAAGAAAGCCTCACAAAATGTAAAAAACAATAAAAATAAAAATAAAAATGGGTAGTAGCTCTCACATCTTTTCTAGTTAGACTGAGAGTCATCCTGTGGTGATGATTACTTTGTGTTTAATATAAAATTATAATGATGCACAAAATAATTGTTCTCATTACATCTTGTTTTCTCTGCGGTCCCCAAAGTAGGCTTCAAAAGCTATAATCTTTTTCCTCCAGGCCATTTTGTACCTTACAGTCCACATGATAACCATCTTAGATGTTCAGATGCAAGCGTGTTGTACCRTTACAGACACTGATTAAAGTTGTAGGAAGTAGTAGAGGCTGCTTAGGCTGCTGGTCTGCTGCAGAAGTGTTAGTTGCTTAGCTGTATTTACTGATGACTTTTTGTTTTTCTGGTGTTTTACGTGAGATTTATAAGCAATCTTCGAAGATCCTTCCTGGAACTGGCAGATCTGCTACACCAAGAAAAGCACTTAAGTGGGTGCTTAACTTTAACCACACATTTAAGTCTAAATAAATTCATGCATGTAACTGTCTGCAGTGGAACATGATGCAAAAACACCTGCAGCTTCATCTGTCTAAGGGAGTACAGCAAGAAACAGATCCTAGATTGCTTTCAAAARCAGTATTACCATATTACTGTGGTGCTATGCCTGGTCTGATAAGGCTTGTGTCTCACTTGATACTGGTTTAAGTTGATGTTACAGTTCCTGGCTTCAGGAGCAGTTCTCTGTGCTGTTCAGGTGTCTGTCCTGAACCATTATCCACTGGCCATCAGTGTTAGTAAGATATGCTTGCACCTTCTGCAGGTCAGGGAGACTTGAGTATGTGCTTCAGTCTCTTCCTGAATAGGGCTTTTAAAATTATTATTAATAGGATAAAAAGAAGGGAGCTTCTAGTTATACTATTTTCTTCATCTGGAAACAAAAAATTCCTTGTGTCTGTTGCATCAAGACAAAGTGTATGTGTTGGGGGCTGGAGGGTAGGCTTATTTCTATTTTTTTGAGTTTTTCTGTTCAAATGAACTCAATTTGACTAGATGTTCCTTWCAGGTAATGAGAAGTATCTATTGACATAAGGAATTTAAAAAAAAAAAATCTTCCTTGAAAAATCATTTAGATATCTTTGGTTTAAAGTAATATTACCTTTTATAATCCTAGCTTGAGTTAAAAATCTTTTACTTAGCTTGTAACTTCTTATTTCTATCAGTTCCGCAGCGTATCTCAGTGGGCAGTATTAAGACCAGGAAATGGTGACGGCAAAGAGGAGTGGAGAAGCTGTAGGATACAGATGGACAGATAGCCTCTTTTTTTTGTCTTTGCTCCTGTCCTCTTACTCCCAGCTCTTATMAGAGTGAATCTTTCAATTTTGCATAATGTTTTCAGAAGATACTCTGATACTGAAATACATTTGTTCTTCTGGGCAGCAGTRTTCCTTTTCCCCATCCTACAGTTCTTCATTTGCAGTGATGTTGTGACATCTTCCTGGCTCATTCTGCTATATTTGTGCCTGTAGGAAGTCTAGAGAACTCTCTTATTTTGGCACTTTTTGGCGTAACATTCATCTTTGGTTAGTTTTTCTCCCTGGAACTTCATGRATAGTTGCTATTATTATTTTTTTTATTAGCATCAGTTATAACATAGGGTTGGTAGAGTGTACCTCTGTATGTGGATGTGAATATCATGATATGAGTATGAAGCTCAGCACTGTGAAGCGTCTTCGTTGAACAACAACTACAGAGTAGCTGTATACTCATTTGAGGGTTTTTTCTAGTCATAAAAAGTAACRATCATGTTTTTGTGTCCTGTATAGTTTTCCTGTCATTTTGTGTAATTAGTTTACACATTAGTTTGCTGGTGCCATCTACTAAACAAAACTGAAGGAATTCTTAATGCTGAATTCAGAAGTTAGGTTGTTTCACATCAAGTATGTGGTATAGCCTTAGCCTTTGGGCTGAACTGTAAAAGTGTACAACCTTTGTTTTTACTAGAAAACTTCAATTTCTTTTGTCCACGTTGAATACTTTGTACTGTTAATTTCCCCTTTAGTTTACTGTTACCGATGCAGCAAGCAAATGTCTTTAAGGATTAAGTGTTAGTGTGTGTGTGTAGGGGGGGGAAATCACATGAGTTAATTTTGTCCCCTATTTACGTAAATATTATTTTTTAAAAAGGTACCCAAATTTGTGCCAAATTGTTCTTTGATTAATATTTGTGTGTGTGTGTGTGTGTGTGTGTGTGTGTGTGTGTGTGTGTGTATGTATATACTTATACATGTATATATATATATGTGTGTGTGTGTGTATATATTCATGCCTGATTATACGCTCTAGTTTGAGTGGAAGTAGATACTGGCCCCTCTTTCCATCTGATTTGATGGCTTGCTTCTGTTATCCTTATCTACTGCTGGAAAAAGACTCCTCGCTAACAGTAGCTGTCAGTAAGAGACYTCTTCCTCCTCCCTCAGCAGACAATGAAAATATGAACTAGGAGTGCAGCGAGGAAAAATAGTTGTAATGCCTTGTAGTAAACTAGGTAAAGCAGCCGTAGTCCCTTCAAGGGGAAAGGATGTAATAAACCAGCACTTCCCATGACCATTAAGTTTTTTGTATCASTAGTGATGACTGGAGATGAAAAGAGAAGAAGTATTTTAAGATGCGGCATTCTCCGGGTACGTGCGTTGCTAACCGCTGACACACTGCTGACAAGAAGCTACGTTCTCGTGTAATAACTTTAGGGCTCTGTTTCCATAGCTGTTGGTCTGGCCCACAGCTAGTTGTTCACTCAACTTTTTTTGACTCCTAAATAGAGTACTTTATATTAAAAAAAAAAAAAAAAAACAAAAAAAAACACTGCCTTGGCTATTTAAGAATACTTTGAGCTTTAGGGATTGAATTTTGGTGTTTTGGTGCATGTATTAWCTTTGTATACATAACTTGGCAGTAAAACTTTAACTCATCTTTGCGCCAGAAATGGAAATATCACTCTACAGTCATTATTTCTTCCTCTTYTGATTCCTCTGACTTCAGTATTACTAAAATCACTCCAACAGTGGCAAAGATCTGAACCAAACAATATTACAGTGAATGGAAAATGGTCTGATTTTTGCCAAGGGAAAGAATTTTTACTAATTAAAGGAAAATGAGATTGTTTAGGTTAGTTCTCAATCTGAGCAGATTTGTTTAAATACATTAGATACACATATCCAACTGTTTCATTATTCTATTTCTTTTCAAAATATATTAACCATGAAAAAAAGTTCTATGCATACAGATTTTCAGCATGAGTTATGTCTGTATTTTCCTATTCAGAATCTTTAATGGATTTCTACCAGTACACACTGAGGCCTCGTTACATAAGTCTAGTAGAAAAACAGACCTCTAATGGAGGTATGACAATAATTTGCACACATTTAGATGTCTCTTTATATCTCTTCTGCCAGCATAAAATCCCAGTGTAGATAAATAAATAAATACAAATATTTCATGAAGTTTTCCAGTACCCTTTGTTTGTTAGAAAGGCTTTTATTCCCCCCTCAATGTTCTTCCCTGCCACCTATGTTCCTATATCCATATGGACCAGCRAAGTTTCTCGGGTTCTGTGAACCATTGCCTTAAATGATTAAAACAGCAACAACCACAAACCCTTAAACTATCATATCCATAGAGAACTTGCCTTCAGGATTTGTAGTAATTTGTCTTGTCCAAGTCTCATATACTTAGTGTGAATAATTCTGCAGTTCTCTTGGTTTCGTAAAACCCTCCCACTGATTYCCCCTCCTGTGGCTTCTCTGGTGTGTTTGCAGGGTATCATCCTGTCCATTACCCTTTCCTGGAAATGAGACGTGACCCATCTAGTTTTAGCTTTGGGSATCAAGGCTGTCATTTCAGTTGGTTAAGTGCATCCTTCCATCTCTGTAGGAGTCTGGCTTACAGTTCACCACTCTGGACATAAGTGGTAGTTTTGAAAAATAGAGATAATTTTTCTAAAATCATGCTTACAACTTAAAGAGTCACGTAGTTTGGTGTTTGTAGTTCTCCTTGCCTGAGYGAGTTTAGTGCTCTGAACTGTTCCTCAGGATTAATCCTGAAGAGGCTGGGGTGCCCAGAGCTCTCTTCTTCCTCTTGCAGTTTTCTGTTCCTCTGGTCTCTTTGTGCTTCCTGGGGTGGTTTGAGAGAGTCGTCTTCTCTGCAAAATGCAACTCCTTATGTCATGAGGATTTCTGATCAACCTTGCTTTGCTGCTTAGTTCCTGGCCCTCGGGAAGTTTCAGGACGTGGGAGCTTTGCTGGCAGTGGTGGCGGGTGGTGTTTGCACGCTTAGGCTGCGGTACGCATAACTGGCTGAAGCTGTGCACAGAGAGGTGTGGAGGGCAATGCTGGGAACCAGACCAGTGGTCAGACTGGGTGTTAAGGGTACTGACACTCACTTTTTTTCACTTTTTTTTTTTTTTTAAAAAAAAACCTGTATCAGTTGATTCGTACCCCAGCTTTACTGAGAATTGTTTTAGCATGAGTGACAGGGTGGCACAGCATGGACTGGGAGTAGAGAGGGGGTAACTCCACCAGAGCTGCTGTGTCACAAAACACTACTCTGATGTAGCTGCACGTGGTACACAAAGGGATTTCCATCAAAATTAAAATGATCAGTTTTTAATGGTCCTTTCTGTCAGATGTAGAAATATTTCCTGAAGCCTTGGGATGTGCTAGCACAGACTGGAAGGCAGAAAACTGTTTTATAGTCAACAAGTCCTTGATCTTGCAATAGTTTTAGCTTTGTGAGAGTGTGTTCCTCCGAATCATAACATTAAACAAGATGGAATCGTAGAAAGACTGGGATATGGGAGGACATATCCAGAGCAGTGGAGTTTTTTGAAGTGAGAGGTGTTTTTTTCAGGAAACCCACAGTGTTACTGTGAGGTTGTAATTTCTATTTCTTTCTTTGGAAAGGAGCTTCCATATATCCTGTGGCTTGTGGGCTGAATCTGGTTTAGAGTACAGTTTGGTCAGAACTACGATCTTCCTTTTTGGGGGAGAAAAAAAAAAAAGTGGTTTCCGTACGTTTCTGTGGCCGCACAGAGGCAGCTCCTTGGAGATGCGAGATGGTACCTCCATGCAGGAGCTGGGCACTTTGGAAATGAGTGTGTGTCTCACCTCGTGCTGAGTGAGAGCTACTGTGTTAAGATCTTTTATAATGTTACCCTGAAACCATTTTCTACTGGTCATGTGCAACTAAAAGCAGTAAGGCAGTGCATTTGATCCTGGGTCACCTCTAGGAAAGGTGCCARTCAGAATTTCTTCACCAGTTGCAAGCTGGGAGCCTCTAGGAGAGATGAGGATATGTGAGTTTACCTATTTCTTTTCCCTTCCTCCTCATTTTTATTTTGATGGCTAGGTTTATTTCAGTTTTTGGCTGGCTTTATTTCAGTTTTTATSTCGATGCTCACTGAAGACCCCGTTAATGTGATGTTTACTGTTCAGCCAGATYGGAGAGCCCTCGCACACTTGAGCTTTTATTTGCGAGACTGGGTTCTGTAAAACTAATTAGATTATCTAAAATAGCAAGTGTGTCCTGCAGTGAGCAAAGCTTCCATATGCCACTAGACTGAACAGAGTAAACTGTGTCGCCTAAGAGCAGCCCCATTTTACCAGCTATTTAGTATCTTCTCTCAGTTTCATCAAGCTGAAAGAGGCACTGTGCTATCCTTTTATTAAAAACAAAAAAACAAACAAACAAAAAAGTAAATTTTTGCAATACAAGTTAACTTTTTTCAATACAGCAAGGGGGATAGGRATATCAGGCTGTCGTGATAAACATAGTAGAAAGTGTCATGTATTCCTGCCCATTTACATCAGGATTTCAAAACTGAGAAACAAAACTGTAGCAGTGTCTGCCAAAATTCAGTCGGTCCAATAACCGTGCCGACATGGTGTTGGAAAGCTTTCACAGCTCTGGGTAGTTTCCTATTATGTTTTTCTTTTATGTGCTATCATTCCCAAAGCCCTGGACTAGATCAACAAATGAAGTGTTGAACAAACAGTATAAATAAAACCTGTAATAAAAAGAAGAATTTATAAAGTTAGGATGTGGTAAGTCTCTAATACAGTCTGTCTCAACATTGCTGTGTACTCACTGATACAAAAATCTGTATATAAAGTAAACTCATAAATTATGGGTATATAGAAACCATTTATGTCTTTAAGAAACAAGAAGCAGGACGCTTTTGCAGTTGAGTCTGCAAAACAAGGTAACAGTCAAAATGTGTGTATTAACAAGCAGAATTTTTAAAGGATTTTTTTTGTAAATTATATGAATGAATTTAGGATATATTTTGACAAATTCATTGTTCTTTCAGTATTATATGTAAAACATAATGTAAAAACTGTTTTATTAGCAGRACTTTCATAAAAATTGTTAAACTTCCAAAATAGTAACCTTTTAGCAGTTGTGTGGACTTTTCTGTGTTCAGACTGCTTAAYAAGCATCATCTAACTCATCTTCTGAATATCTCTGTGAGATATATTGGACCTGTATTATAGAAAATCTATTTTAAATGTGATGCTGTCTTTACTGATTTTTTTTTTGACTGCCATTGAAGGAGATTTCAAAATTTTTATTTGGGAAACCTATTTTGGTGGTGTTCGTGCAACTCTTTCTCCCTCTGGATGTGTTTGTCTGATAAAATGTGAACATTAAAGACTGAAGCACGACTCTTCTTTATTAAGTGGTATCCTTAAAAGAAACAAACCATAAGCTGCTGATGAATATAACATTTTGACAAGGAGGGAAAGCTGTTGTTCTTTACAGCKATGATAGTAGCCTTTCAAGTGTGAATGGTGTAAGTGGGGCTGTKCTCTCTCCTCCTGCTTCACCCATCAAAGGTAACTTGGAGGTAATTTGGAGTCTTGCTGACATCCACAGGTGACCTTCATTGCCAACATCTCTCTTTTTTTTTTTTTTTTTCTCAGTGAGATTATTTTCCGTTGATTAGGACTGTGCTAACACTGGTCTTAATGTTTCACCTTTTTGCTTGGAGCTTAGTAAAGCAAACCAAACTCACAGCTCCTCCAAGGGATGTCAGATTTCACCGCTTGTCTTACCAAGTGCAGCTTTGTCTGCTCCTGAGTATATTTTGGGAAGGACATTGAGAAAGTAGACTATGATAGAAAGCACAGAGGCAAAAACCAATGGTTCCCGCAATCTTTAAGCTGTAACTTAGTTTTCTTGGCCCTCACTTTATGAGAATACCTATTATTTAAGGAAATGTTCCTTAGATCTTTTTTCTTTACTTCAAGAACACTTCCTCTTCTTCCTTTACTTTATTGCATCGGAGATTATAGTGCATTTATGTTTCATTAGTATGTAGCTGTGTTGGTGTAGCACTGTACAAACACATAGCAAGACACAGTTCGTGGCAGAAGACACTTGCAGTTAATGAATGAATAATACATTTCAAGAATGAAAATGGAAAAACACCAGGAAGTGAAACCTTCTAAACAGCACCAGAAAGTGAAGCCTTCTAAACAGCACATCAGCTGCAGAGCTGGAAACAGAGTATGTTTCTTTTAATTCCCAGTTTAGCATCTGTAATTTCAACAAAAGGGAGCTGAATCAGATGACAGTAAGGTCTCTATTTTTAAACGTATAATCTTGATGAATGCAAAAAAATGCAAGCCACATACTGCATTAAGGTTATCTTAATACTATACTAAATTTMTTTTTACTGAAGCATCCTCTTCTGTGTTAGCATTGTTCCACAAACTTACCTAATTTTTGAGTAGTCTGTAAACTTAATTTTTTTCAGATATTCAGTAATACATGGAAGGCCATACATGGCTTTCAGCTCTTAATGTGGGTAAGTGGTAAAATGATCATTTCTGTTCATAAAATATTCARTCTAGAACTATTCAATTTACATGCTAAGAATGAATAGAAAACTCTACAATAGTTCCAAGAGGTTTTAATAAGCATTTGATTTTGTTTACCGTGGAGTTGAGGGATTCACAACACAGTAGTGAACATGTCACTGCTCTGCATTGTAGCTAGACTGCCACAGTCTAAAGTGCTAACATGAGCATATATAACTTGTAACTTTCTTATTTACCGCTGTAAAGTAGCAATTTATAATGCAATATGGAAAGGTGTTAAGAACAGATGGTTCAATAAATTAGAAAAAAAAGTTGTCCTAAAATGGAAATCCAGATTGTCATGCTTCAGGAATTCAGTCCACATAAAAGTTCTAGCAAAAAAAAAATGTTTCTTTTAATATTATTTATATTTCAAACTTTTATATGTTAATGTACTGTTCCTCAAAGGTGCTATGTTGACAGCTCCATATAGATTGACCTCCTGTAACAAGCGTAGTATGGTCAAGGCCAGTGGGTTCTTCCTCATGCTGTTTTTGCTAGTTTATCACAAGTGTCACCTGAAGAGTCATAGAAACTCCAAGTTTTCCATAAAGTTATTTTAATTCTTTAAGATTTGATTCCATCACACTAGTAACTGCTTAAATAACCAGTTCCAAGAAGAAACGCTGAAAAGAAGTCATAACATAATCTGTGGGAAGCATCATAACATCTCAAAATCAGAAGTGTGATTAGCACCATATTCTCCTTGTAATGTTCTCAGGTTTGTGTCATACTATTCTAATGCCTGTTTCTCTCTGATTTTTCTTGCTCAACAAGTTTACAATGAAGGAAAATATTAAAATTTTGCACCAACTAGAATATAAATTTCAGATATTGATGCTGTCACCAAAATGAGATTTGTTAGTGTGTTCTTAGAAGAACTGATTTATATAAAAGGTACATACCTTACTTTAATTGACTTGTACATCTTGGAAAGAAAGAAAAGCAAATGAAAAATTGGTGTGAATAGTCTTGGAAACAGTAGAAAGTGTTTAAGAAAAGCAAAAAGAGTCCCATTCAGCTATTTCAGCATCCAAATAAATGCCTCACCAAAAGATAATGRCTAGAAATCTCATGAGGTTTTGAGAAGGAAGCATCTTTGGGGCTTTTCAGCGTATGTTTGGCGCATGTATCTAATCGCCTCCAATAAGCCTGGAAATGTAATGAAAGGAAACAAGGAAGCAAAAATAACTGTTCAGTGAAGTTTTGAGTCTTGATGGTTTAGGCACAGAACAGCAGGGGAATCTGGAGGAGCTGCAGTGTTTGTCAACCTGATGTGGGACAAGACTTGTTTTGATAGTCAGCGTTGCYCACAAAGGGGAGAATCTCACGGCACACTAGCAGAATCGCGATGTATGTCCGCGCACACTTCTCAAGCGCTGATAATCAGCACTGTTCTTTTTCCACTCTGTTTTTGGCATGATGAGTGATAGCTCCCTCCTTTTTCTCTCCGTGGAGGACTGGAGGGAGGGGGAAAAAGTGTAAAAATACTCTTCAAAAGCCTGTCAGATAAAAATCTACAGATATTTGTGCATTATTTGCTATCCTTTAGTTTATGAAATTAATAGGGTAGGAAGGAGAATCTCGAAACCTCCTTGGGTTAACTTTGTTTCTGATTCTTAGTGAATATCTACCTTTTTTTTTCCCCCCTAGGAAAACTAAATAGTCAACATATATGATTTTTGATTTACTATCTGAGTGTTTTTCTCTGAAACTTTACTTTGTTCCTTTGTTCTTTCATTCCACTGAATACTATAGCATAACCCTTAATTTGGTAGAAAGGGAAAGATTTATTTAAATGAAAATGTTTGCAAACATTCARCTTGCTTGAATTATGAAAACAAGTAAGAAATGGAAATGAAAATTCAACTGYGCTACTTAGTAGGATGTGCATCTTAAGATCTGGCATCTTTTCTGCATCTGGCAGATAAGACTGGACAATACTGTTCTTGCTTCAATATTTTTTGTCTTAGTACTTTCATTCAAAACAAGTAACAGAAGCTTGAATATGTTCATCTGTGGTTTTTTGGAATTAATCCTCAGTTCCTATAGGATAGTTCAGAAGTTAATCATGCTAAATTTTGAAGCTGAAGTTTGTCMTGTTCATGTTCATTTTGAAAGCAGTTAAATACTTGAGAACTTGACCCAGTCTCATTGCTAGGTTGCGTAAATGTCATCTTTAAAGTCTGATAGGAATCTATTTTAGTATGTATAAAGTTATACAAATTAATTGCTTGTTTTTCTGCTTAGCATTACGTATTTTTTCCTGCTATTTACTTGAGGAAAAAAAAAAAAAATCTCAAGTGCTCTTTTCCTTCCAAACAGATGTAACTAGTATAGGAGTTCTCAAGCACTTTGAGATTTTTTTTTCCTTTATCATTGGCTTAGAATACAAAAATATGAAATGATATTTTAATTTTTAATATGTCTATTCATGTTGAATATGATCTATGGAAAACTGTGCAATGAAGTGAGGTTTGAGTGGGCTGTTTTCTAGGTGTACTTGATGTGTGAATGTTACCTTTGTTCCCAAGCTATGATGGAGTGTTATTTCTAAAAGACCTGGGACTATTTTGATCTAATAGCTGGTGCGCAGGGAGTTAAACAGCAGGCAAAAAGTAAATATTACAAAATTGTTTCACTYGCAGTTTGCTTGCAGTGTCTTGTGCTAAATAGGCTCTCCATCTTAGGAGGGGTGCTATTGTAATTAAATTGTGGTGTATATGCACCTTAGCATCTTCTGTATTTTTTAAAAATTCTATTTTAGTGCAGATTTCAGATATTACAGATTTTATGTGAAAAATATATTAAAAATAAATGGAATAAAAAWTCATTAGCCATTATAAATTCCAGAATTACTAATCTAGTCTCTTTACTTATCTTTGAGAATATTMATTTTTATTTTCTTACCATGCCCAGATGGAAAACATTTGAGTGATGAAATTTTTGGGGGGTCACAGACTGCGTTTTTTTCATAGGTATGTGGCTTCATGGCCAGGTATGATTTTGTTTCTGAATACTCATAAAGTTGAACCAATGTTGCTACAGTTTTGCAGGAGAAATTTGGCTTGAGATAAGACTTGGAAAATTAGWTGCCTGAGATATAGTTAGTACTTCAGATTCTTCCCCTCTGCCTCCCCCRAGATTAAATTAGTTGCACTATGTAGTTAAATGTTATGCCACATGTTTGCTGGATTTTCTRCTTCCTTAGATAAGTAAGGAGTGAGACTTCCTTGAATAGTTGTTGTAGCCTCCCTTCCRTATCGACCATCCTCTTTTCTCTCCCTTGTTTACTAACAACCAAAAGAGGATGTGCTTGCTGGAGTTAATAGCTGTTATGAATGTGTTCTCCACATATAGAATTTGTCTTACAAATTGTTTCACATAGCTTCACAAACRTCTGGACAGAGCCACTAGATCATTCATTTAACTAATTCTGTATATAAATAGGTGTGAAGGCTTATACTACGTTTTAATAGTTTAAGGAAGCAGACAGACTGTGGGCTCCATATTAGTTTTAATGCTGATTGTGAGATTGTCTTCTTTAGTGTCTGTGTGTATTTTTTTTCCAAATTTTTATTTCCTGCCACTCTGCTACTTCTACTATATCACATTTTCTATATCACATTAAGTTAAAATGATCATTCACAGTTAATGATTTAAAAAGTTCGACAAGTTTAGACAAAAGTCTAAATGGAATAAATTTATAATGTAAGGCAGATTGATATTAAAAACTTGGTGCACAGCAATTTGTCAATTGTAAAGTAAGGTCTGTGCATTGACGAGTATATTAACTCTGTTAAATGCTAACATGTACAGCATTAAATGAAGCCTGTGGGAGAAAAAATTTTACCTTTTACAGTGCTAAAAGGGCATTTTAGTGTAAAGGATGAAAATATGAACTTAAGTATTCATATATACATCCTGTCATTTATGGATCTTCTAGTTGATTGGGAGCAAATGACTTTTCAGTAAGAAAGAGTCACCAAACATCCAAATGTCATATGACATATGACGGAGTTGATTCTAGTCATATAAAATACAAGACTATAATGAAATGATTCACAGAACCGATAGCTTGTTTGCATGCAAAGCATCGTGTTTTGGGGAGTGTTTTTTCTTCATCTTTATAAAATGTGTTGTGCACAGTTGGATGCTGCTATTTTTATGAATCCTAAGAGGATTTGGCCGGTGCTTCCCAGTAATGGTTAGTTTGTTCTGCTCAGAGGGAAATGCTGATTGCTGTTGTTTTTGTCCCTGTGGTGGGATACTTCTGGACCAAACCTCAGCAGCTACAGAAGCAGATAAAGGAAGTATATGAAATAATCACCGTCCTAGTAATTAGTGTTATGTTAAAACTATGTTGCAAGTTTGTACTACTCAGACTAGGTGGAAGTTCCAGTAGAATGGGCTTTGGGTAACTGGAGAAGCAGAGGTTAATGGCTGTTTGYGCTGATGTTTATGGCTGGTGCATCAGGAGGGAAGAGCAGTTTGCCATGTATTCGTTTTGTGGAAAGGGCGTGCATCGTCTTTCCATTATTCTTGCTCATAAAAAGTACTTGTGAAAGTAGAACTGTTTTATGAAACAACTTTGATGTATTATGAGCATGATGTGATTTTTCATGTACACACATAAACTATAATTATAATACCAGTTAAATTAGCTTCCTAAATGGTGAATAACATGGCCTATGTTTTATATAAAACACTAGTTCCAGTTTCTTTTGTAAGTGCGCTTTTTGTGCAACTCAGCAACACTTGCAAAAAGAACACATGTGGAGCCTTAAATGTATTTTACCTCRAGTCCTTTATAGATGGGATATAAAAGCATGCTGTATAACATAATAAATTGTATGGAAAGGAACCACATGTTTTCCAAGGAGAAAATGCATTTTAGTGATGTGTGTAGTATGTTTATATCCATATGGCATGCTTTCAGTCCTGGTTACTTACCTTACTTACTGTGTCATTTGTCAGTTTTCATACTTCAGTGAGAGCTGTGTCTACTTTGAGAAGAATTCTTGTGGTTTCGTGTAGACAGGCTGTAAAAAAGCTCAAGCTATGAAGACGCCATAGTTCTACATAGAGCTCTGAGGATTTTTTTTTTTTTTTAAGAGGTGAAATAAAATAAAATATCCCTTTCCCTTTACTATAGTTTCCCTTTACTAAAGCATTGAGCTATATATTTTGTTTTTAATGCTCCCTTTCCTCTTCCCACCCAAAAGCTGCATGTACTCAGGATGTATGCACATCGTTGCTGCAAAATGGAAGTCTGACAGTAAGATGTAATGATACAGAATAACAGGGAAAAAAGCAAATACTGCCCCCTGCGCTTTTCCTAAAAAAGGTTTCTTTGTGGGGTTTGTCTCCCCACGGAGGTTCCTGGYGCTCGGGTCCCGTGTGCGGTGTGGTTGGACTGTCGCTCTTTCTGAATCCTGTTTTCTCCTCTTGGCAGCATGGGGTAACCTGGGAAACGTTCTCAAGAGCCAGAGCAAGATCTCCGAAGCCGAAGCCGCCTATAGAAATGCCCTGTACTACCGCAGCAACATGGCCGATATGCTTTACAACTTGTGAGTGTGCGCGGCGGCTGGCGGGGGGTCGGGTGGCCCGCGAGACCGGCGGCGAGGGGAGCTCGTGGCTGTAGGCGCTGGAGGCGGAGGTGCTGGGAGCTGTTGCTTGGTGGCAGCCGTCCCCGTAATCACGCTCCTTAAACCCGGGGGCACGCAGGACCTGTTTTTTTATCCATGTTTTCATATAGTTGAGGTTGCTGTYCTGGTTTGGAGCGGGCAAATCCCGAAGGTGTGGGTTCGTACAGGCAAAACGCAGAGATCCTTCTGGACGGTCGATTCAGGAAGTGCAGATGAGAGAAATGCACCATCTGTTTGTGACCCTGTGAAAATACCAAAGTGTTACTTAGCCTTTTTTTTTTTAAGTACTGGGATGAGGAATGAGCCTAATGCCTTGTAGCGTGAGCCAGTCCCACTCGGTTAGTTCCAGAGATCTGAAATGTTAAAATAGTTAAATAATTTTCTTCTTTGGCTGAGYCTAAAGCAGCGTAGCTTCAAGAAGTTTAACTACTAGAGTTTAAATGTGTAGTAGGTAGGCAAGAGAGTAAATACCGTGAGCGGCAACACAGTTCCGCAGAGGGTGAAATACTTCCCGGCACGGTAGTGCTGCCGCGCGAAGTCGTGCGCCCGGGAGCTGCTTTGTGACGACTTGCTCGTCTTTGCTGGGGAGGGGGGTCGYGCCGCGCGGCAACGTGGGTCCCTTCTGTTTGCGCCTCGCGGACCTTCTGCTCAGAATTAAAATGGCCATCTACAATATCTAGAAATTWAATTTTCCTTAGTAGGCTTGCATTAACTTTTAAAGGAGAAGTTGCCTATTTCGTTAATTTGCCTTACAGTTAAACACACTGGGAACTTTCCTTCATCTTTTTTTTTTTTTCAAAATAATTTAATGCTAGAATATCCGTTCAAAAAAGAAAACTCTCTATTTACATATAAATGTATTTCAATATAATAATACTATTTTTATTAATATATACATATGCACATATATGTGTGTGTGTGTAAATAAACACACAGTTTTGCCTTTGTTAGGCARTGGGAAGTGTGAAGAAACACACCACTTTTAAGAATCTGTTTCTCATCTCTTTCTCAGTTATTTTTAAAGAAATAACTTGCAAACCCATCAGGAGATTGTAAG
>NW_028186405.1:368997-394852 GCF_003343005.1 Rhea americana
GAGATTGTAAGAAAAAAAAAAAAAAAGACTAGATTGATGCTCCTAAATTTCTCGTATGCCATTTATTTGGAGGATGAAAATTATAACTGTTAAAATTTTTCATATGCCTACTCAGTACCTTTTGTCTCTTGCTCAGTCAGTGTCATAAAGGGAACCTGAAGTTAATACTAGGGTAGAAAGACAGAAAAGGGTTGAGAGGTAAAAACAAGGATATAAAAGAAAACAGATTTCAGTATTTTTGCTGTTCAGAGAAAAAGCTGATAATCTTATGATAATGATAAGCTTTCCATTTGATACACAAAATATATGCCTCTGTAGGATATTTCTATTGAATAGAAAGTTTCTTGGAATTCTACTGCGTTTGTTTAAAAGGAGTTTAACTGAAGTGACGGATGGGCTATATAGGGCATGAAGTTGCCTACATAGACATCTGAAAGTAAGGGAAGTAGAACTGCATTTGAACCAAGTGTATGTTTTATAGTATGTGTATATGTATGCATATGCAAAAAGGATCTCTAATTTTTATCTTAKATCTTACCTACAGTATAAACTTCTTTCTTTAAAAAAAAAACAAAAAACAAAACCGCAACTTATTCCACAAAAATGAAAAAAAATCTTACTGTGATGTTATTTTAACTCTTCTTTTTCATTATGCAGCTTCCATTTCTCTGTGTTGGATACTTTCACACCTAACATACAAACTAGATAGTGAGTGAAGTAAACGTTGATATTGTGRGACCCCAGACTTAAGCATAAACTCYGAAGGGCTCYTTTGTAAGCTCAACCCAACCTTGGCATGCAGTTCTTTAGGAGCCTTTTACAGAAAAATACCTTAGGACTGTACTCTGTGAAAGCATGTCTTGTCATGTGCTTACAAGAGCCAGTTAGGTTTATGGCTTCTGTTTTTTAGTACATGCCTTTAAAATTAAAACATCATTTAATATAGCTTTATAAAGAACGCACCCCTCCAGTCATTTCTGATTACTAGATTTGGGGCATAATAGACTCTAACTATATTTTGCCCTCTTTTTTACATACTCTTCCTTTTTTCTCAACATTTATGCAACAGTATTTGATACAAATTAATGCCTGCAGCCCAGTGTTCATATACTGCAATGACAAATCAATGTGCTGTCTGACTGGGGAACAAACTATTAGGGTTTGACTCAATTAATTAATTAATTTTCTTTGAGCTGTAATCAGAGATAAACTGTACAAACAGAAGAACTTGCTGATATTTCTTTCTGTCTTCTCTTTCAAGAAGCTGTCTTCCACTAAGATGTGCTGTTGACTTAACAGTTTTTTTTTTTTTTTTTTTAATGCACTAAAACTTAGAAAATATAGCAGGTTAGATGAATGGCTGCTTTCAGTATTTTCTTTTCCTGACTGTTACAGCTTATGGCTCAGAGTCACGTCTACTTTTGCCATTCAGGACAATTTAAACTGCATAAATTTAGAGTTCAGAGCAATTATAAAATCTGCATTGGAAAGTTTGCCTGGTTCAGAACATGTAATTTCCTGTTTTGTTCAAACATGACAATTACRTAGCCATAAATAAATTCCTAAATTTCTGAAGAACAGCAAACATGTAATAGAGACTAAATGATAAGGTGCTTAATGTGGAGAAAGAGGATAAAAAAATATGAATCATCAGTTATATATGTTACAGAGAACTATTTCAGAAAATGAACAGACCTTGACACACACTAATTTACTGGCAAGATTTTTTTTTCGGTTCTACCTTCTCTTCATCTACTGGCTACCTAGGAAATAAGATAGATTGTAACCCAATGTGCATCTTTAATGAAGGATTTTTTTTTTAATAAAGTTTTTACTGACGTTTTAAGGATGTGTTTGTGGTTGATCACAACCTTGGGCATGTGTTAAAATGGATTTGTTCTGCTGAGGCTTTCTTGAGTCCAAATACGTTCAAGTGAAGCCGACTGTGACCCAGGCTATTCTGAGGATAAGATCATTGAYCTGGAATTTAGGAAATTTGAGTTTAGGTTAAGGACTTGCGTTCTTCTCTGGAAGCTTGTTCACAGAAAGTCCTGTGGAAAAACTCAGAGGGTAAATTCCTGGCACTTCTGAAACTCRTTTAGATTTTTAGTACCAACTTTGGTGGAGTGAAGATTTCATTTGATGTTTTATATTATAGATAGAGAATATAGATAGAGAATATATTACAATATGATTTTTAAAAGGTAGTTTGTGCTTCAAAAACACATACTAAGTGCACCCCCCCGTAAGAACCTCCCTGACATCTTGAGACTGCACTGCAGATAACTTTTACAAATAAATCTCAAAGCTATGATTACATAGCTGATTTCAGCCAGATTTCATAAGRTGATAAATCCAGCAAAATCTGAAATTTCTTCTTATGCTTCACTTTTTTTCTTTTTCTTCTTGTTTTTGAAACTTCCATGTATTTTATCATTGTAAAGGACCAAGGACAGAACTATAGAAAAATATTATTTGTTCTCCCAAACTAGGCAATGTTTAGTAGATTAAAAAGAAACTAGTTTATTTTGGCTGTTTAGTGTTTCTTGCATTGTGACTGTTTTCTAAAGCTCATGGGTTTTTTTTGTTTCAAGTTGCTTCTAATTACTGCCTGAAGTCAAATTGCTTTTCAGTTTGAAGACAGTTTTTGATATATAATTTCATTTGCATGTGGGCCTAGTTCTGGTTAGAGTATTCTTGTATCATCTGTACTTGTAATCGATGTTAATTTGAGTWTTTCAGCAGAATTCAAGTATGTTCACTATCTTGTACACATTGAATATGCTTTTAAAATGGTAGTAATTAATGGGTATTAATGTTGAGTTTTCAGAAGATATTATGCGCCATAGATGATAAAATTCTACTGAATACTTGTCCTCTTGTGCTTTTTCCTCCCTGCACATATCTCATCTTGACTTTAGTGATATAGGTCTGCATGTACAAGACTGTTATTCAAACAATTTAATTTCTTTGAATGAGTTCAATGTATACTTTTTCATAAATTTTACTTTGGCAAGCTTAGGGTATTACCTCAATAAATGAAGGGTTTTTTTTAGATTTCTTTTAGGTAACAGTCTTTAATAATAACYGAAATTTTAATTCTGTAAAGTCTGTAATTGCAGTAGCATCTTATAGGCAAGCTTTAACTCTACATCCGTGGGTGAAATCTCTGAAAATCAATACAAGCAAAATTCTTCCTTGCCTCTTGCAGCTAGCCTACCTGACATCTGCAGTTGTGTTCCCACTCCCACTGCCTTTCTAAAAGCTGGCGTGAGAGGCTTCTTTGCTGAGTTTAGAGTTGAAAAGTCCTAAAAGCCCCTTCAGCTACTACCCTGTGAGGAACCTGTCCCAGGCAGAGGTGATGCACCGCTTTACGTGGTAGGAAATGAGTGAGGGCCCAGTTCCTCTTCCTCGACACAGAGGTTTTAATAATCCAGGATGTTATGTTAAAAAACAAGTGAGGATGCCTGCTATCTCAGTACTTGGTTATTTTTTCTCAGCAGCAAATGCAAACCAGATACAAACCTATTTGGAACTGATCCATGCTTTGCATGCCAGTTCTTCACATACCGAAGCCACCAGCAGCAATCTGCATCTTACTGTAATCGCAGCTGTCTATATGATGCCTCCGCGTACGGCGCAGTTGGCTCTTGAGGTGGCACCCGAAGGCAAGTGAGGTGAGCAGCGCTGGCCTGCAGTACACAGCTCTGCTACACAGCTCTGCTCCTGAGCTCTTCCTCAGGCTCTGGCGTGGCAAGAAGCACAAGCTTTTCTGTGCATTTTGTTCCATCCATCCATGACCTGGCCATTCAATTACACTTTTCAAAATGTGAAATTGAGGTGGCTTATAGTCCCCTCCACCCCCCTTTATAAGCTTTGTCCACACAGCTGAGTTCAATTTATCTTACCACATGAGGAGAATAATTTCCCGACTCTGGAAGGCATTGCAATTTAATTTCAGAAGAGGCTTCTGCCCAGCTCTGCCACTGTACTGCCTGCTGGGGCCCATCATGTGGATATAGGCACCTTGTCTGAGGCATGTTGGCCCAGCACGCAACTGCCCACCAATGCTGGAGGGCAGGAGCAAAGCTGCTCGCCTTCCCTAGGGCAGCCTCCCTCCGTCAAGGAAGCCGAGGGGGGGGGGCATGAGTGATGGTGCATTTCTGAAATGGTAGTAATCTCAACTGAGTTGCCCCAGTAGTAGGGAAGGRGGAGGAGAAAAAAGGGGAATTATATGTGGCAACCAGTTTGCTTGCATTTGGAGGCTCTTCTGTAGAATTGCTAGACAGTGATAGYGCTGTTACTGTTACCTGAAAAGCTTGAGATTTTTTGCAGAGGGAAGGTCTTTTTTATGGATTATGGAGGTTATGGATTACTCTGCTTGATGAGATCTGCAAAGGGAATGGTCGTTCCGTGTTATTGCTTACTGTATGGTTTGTGCTTGGGTTCTTATTGATTAAAAGAGTAGGATCTATGTGCCATTTATGCGTTTGCTAACAGGATGCTATTGGAAAGCACAACCCATGTTTTGTGCTCATACTGTTCCTTAGTGACTGCCTTGGTTGTTATTAGGACCAAATTGTAGATCCTTACAAAAAGTTGACGCTCACTCAGTTTAGTAGTTAAATGGCTCGACTGTTAAAAAACAAAATCCCACCCCAAACACAAAGCGTTGACTGAAGAACTTCATGTACTGGGTGGCTGCAGCATCCCTGCCCACCTTTCTGTAGCCTGGTTGTGCAAATGAAAATGCAAGAGTTGCCTTAAGGTGGCAAGGCACATCCTTTCTTCCTACATGGCTAGAGAGGGAATATATGGGAATAGAAGAGGCTTTTCTTCCCTTTTCCACTTATTGATCCATACAGCATCTAGGTAAATGTAGTTTTCTGTGGACAGTCCCACCTGAAATCAGTGGGATGGATGTATATTCAGGCAATGTATGTATATTGAGGCAACGAAGTGTGATGATGGCAAAACAGTAACTAATGGGCCCTGTAAGTGTTTCAGTAAGGTATGCGTTTACCTTGATGACAGTTATGTTTCCTTTGTATTATACTTGGTTGGTTATACCGGCATTAGTCACTGAGGAATTTGCTCTTTAAGTAGACCAGCTGGCTTTAATAGGACTACACCAGGAAGAAGTTAATATGTAACCTGAGTAAAAGTGGAAGACTGCCTACCCACTGTTTGTGTTTTGAGCCTGCTTTTCAGGCTCAAAAACTCAGAGTTTTGTGTCATTGGTATTTTGTGACTTTAGGTCAAAATCAAGACAGAGAGTGAGGACAGGAAGGTTTCTCAAGTTGTTGGTGAAGCAAAATAGGCAAAGGTTGGCAGCTTAAAGAGTTCAGGAGAATTGCATGAAACAGCTCATTTTGGGTGAATGCTCTGCTCCATGTGTATTCGGATAGGCAGTCCTATCTATAGATGTGATGCGCATCAGTTCTAGCTACAAAAACGTGCTTCCAATCCCGCCCCCTCCCAGATTAGGGGGGCGGCGGGGGGGGGAAGGGATCTTGAAAGACTTTCTGAGCACTGGGTGAAGTCTGCTGCTGCTGCAGCAGTTAGCTCATATCTTCCATTTCACAAATGAGTCATACTGCACTGTAAAATCAGCTGGAAGCAGTGTGGGCAAAAAAAAATAAAATAAAATAAAATAAAAAAATCCTGTCTTAAGGCTGTTCCATAATCTTGCTGCTGTGATAGATAGGACTTGTCTCCCAATTCATCCTAAATTAATTCATACTCAATCTATATACGTTTGTTTTGGAATCCTGTTGTTTAAGTAGCTTTTTTCTTTTCCAGATTTCTAGAAAGAAACTTTATTCCTCCACAAGACCTGTTTTACTAGGCTAAAAGAGCCATTCACTTGTTTGATTGCCTTTTCATTGGCTTTCTATTTTCCCCGTTATATGAGTAAATATCTTTTGAACAAAATTTGCATGTTTCAATTAACTTTTTAATTTGTGCCTTTCCTCTGGGAGATGAACTGGAGGGGAAAAACATTTTTTTGAACTGCAAATTTGAAGTAACTGGTCCTTCGCTTGTTCGGAGTGAGAGAGATGTTGTCATTTAGTAATGCTGTGCTATTTGTTTAGCTCAGTTTTCTTAGCAACTGTAGGAAACTTATTAAAAAGTGCCAGAAGCCTTTAAGATCATCTTCATTCATCCAAATTTGCCACTTGAGCTTACTGTGTTATATCAAGTGTATTTCAAGGATGTTCTTTYCTTTGCTCATTCTAGCATGAGGAAGAAGAAAGGCTTTGTGTCTTTTTAACTAAAAAGGAGGGAGTTAATGCGAGCCAATCGCTCTGTTCCACCACTGGCTTGTGTTCAGTGCTTTGCACTGTATCTCTTGTGTATCCTTTCCCTCCGTTCCTCATCCTCTCTGCCAGCCTTCTCCAAAGGGGAATGGTCATTTTGGAGTGAGGAGAAAAAAAAAAAGGGAATGGCATATAAGGAACAGACTCACTCCTGTCTATGAGAGGAACTTCCTTTTTCAGTCATCTGTCCTGGCTGCTGCATGGATTTAGCTATTCAATATCCCACGGTACTCACAAGATGTGAACTCCAACTGAGGCATGTTCTTCCTTTTCTTCTAAAAGTTAGTCATTCAGAGCTTTTTTTTCTTTTTCTTTTTCTTTTTTTCTTTCTTTTTTTTTTTTTTTTTGCATTTACTGTAAACAAGCGAAGAAGCGAAGCGGCAATGCGATTACCAACCCTCTACTTTGAAAAGAAATTGAGTAGAACTACTTATTTGTACATGTGTATTTGTTAAACTTGATAAATGCCCCTGAGCATTATGCATGTTTTTAAAAAAAATCTTCAAAGTAATAATGCGTAATAGTAAGCATGGCAAAGAGTTTAGATTGTCTGACAGAACTTCTGTACATCCACTGTCAATCATCTTAAAAGGAAGTTTTGCAGTTTTCTACTTGAACTTCTGGAAGTTTTGGAACTTTCAAGTTTTGTCACTCATGCATTTTTATAAGGACACTTCAGTTTTAGTGACTTTAGAGTATTTTTGAGATCTTTGAAATTCTTTAGAGGAAGGTAGTAAACGCATTTGGGAGTAAGACAGAGAAGGCATATCTAACTTTGCTATCATGGCTTTGGCCTCGGGTCTAAAGTGACAGAGAGTCTAAAATGAACTACAATGAAGCAGGAAGTATTTTTTTCAGCAAAATCACCCATACTGAGCCTAGGTCTGATGGGGAAGGAAAGAATAGCTAATTACACTTCCAGATGAAGCTTGGTGAAGRGTTATCGCTGTAACTTAGACTGCAGAGGACAGCAGTGTCCTGTAGTGATTGATTGGGTGGGACCTCTCTGCTCTTTCAGAAAGGACACCAAGTCCTGACCCAAATTATGGCAGTATTTGCTCTGATGGCCTCTTTGCAGCCATATCTGAAGGATGTACTCTTCTTTGACATTCCCGCCCCAAGCACATCTCCTTGCCACGTGTTTATCTTGACAACTGTGGACAATTTTCAGGACTGGCTGCATTGAGAGGCAGCCTCAGGACTTGCTGTCTGCTACTTTAATGCAGCAGGAGCATAACAGGCRAGATCTCTACTCCCAATGCAGTGGACTCTGGTCTACTCCCGATGCTGCCCTTCCCTCACAGGCCTCTRTGTCTCAGCTGAGAAAGTCCTGCACAGCTTGGCAAGGTTGTCTCAGAACTAGACACAGTACTCGAGATGAGGCCTCCCCAGGGCTGAGTAGAGGGACAGGATCAYCTCCCTGGATCTGCTGGCAACACTCTTCCTAATGCACCCCAGGAGACCATTGGCCTTCTTGGCCACAAGGRCACATTTCTGGCTCACACTCAACCTGTCATCCACCAGTACTCCCAGGTCCTTCTCTGCAGAGCTGCTCTCCAGAAGGTCAGCCCCCAGCTTGTACTGGTGCGTGGAATTATTCCTCCCTAGGTGCAGGACCATGCACTTGTCCTTGTTGAACCTCATGAGGTTCCTCTCTGCCCAACTCTCCAGCCTGTCCAGGTCTCTCTGARTGGCAGCACAGCCCTCAGGTGTGTCAGCCACTCCTYCCAGCTTGGTATCATCAGCAAACTTGCTGAGGATGCACTCACTCCCTTCGTCCAGGTCAYTGATGAAAAGTTGAACAGGATGGGACCCAGTACTGAGCCCTGGGGAACTCCCATTAGCTGCAGGCGTTCAACAATACTCTGTGTCACTAATCACAGCCCTCTGAGGTCTGCCTTTCAGCCAGTTCTCAATCCACCTCACTGTCCACTCATCTGACCTGCACTTCCTGGGCTTACCTATGAGAATGTTTTGGGAGACAGTATCGAAAGCCTTGCTGGAGTCAAGGTAGACAATAGCCATTGCTGTTGCCTCATCGACCCAGCCAGTCATTCCATCATTGAAGGCTATCAGATGGGTTAAGCATGATTTCCCCTTGGTGAATCCATGCTGGCTACTCCTGATCACCTTCTTTTCCTCCATATGCCTGGAGATGACATCCAGAATGAGCTGTTCCATCACCTTTCCAGGAATGGAGGTGAGGCTGACTGGCCTGTAATTTCCTGAGTCCTCCTTCTTGCCCTTTGTAAAGACTGGAGTGACATTAACTGTCTTGAAGTCCTCAGGCAGCTCTCCAGTTCTCCATGACCTTTCAAAGATGATGGAGAGTAGCCTACCAATAATACCACCAGTTCCCTCAGCATTCATGGGTGCATCCTGTCAGGCCCGTGAATTTATRGGTGTCAGGTTTGCCTAGARGATCTCTGACTCAATCTCCTTGGCCAAGGGAAAGTCTTCCTTTCTCTAGACTTTCTCTCTTGTCTCCAGGCTCTGGGATTCATGAGGGCTGCCCTTAGCAGTGAAGACTGAAGCAAAGAAGGCATTCACTAAATCTGCCTTGTCTGTATCCTTCATCACCGGGGTTCCCATGCTATTCAGCAGCAGGCCCACATTTCCCCCAGTCTTCCTTTTGCTACTGATGCATTTGTAGAAGCCCTTGTTGYCCTTGCCAGATTTACTTCCAAATGGACCCTAGCCTTTCTTGTTGAATCCATGCATACTCTGACAGTTTCTTATAATCCTCCCAGGTTATGTGTCCCTTCTTCCACATTCTGTGTACTTTCTTCTTYTGTCTGAATTTGGCCAAGAGCTCCTTGCTCACCCATGTAGGTCTCCTGCCCCTTTTGCTGCACTTCTTACTCATAGGGATGCACCGCTCTTGAGCTTGGAGGAAGTGATGCTTGAATGYTTGCCAGCTCTCCTGGACCCCCCTTCCTTCTAGGRCCTTAACCCATAGGATTCCTCCAAGTAGGTCTCTGAGGAGTCCAAAGTCCTGCTTACTGCCCTGTTTCCTCCTCAGAGGATCCTGAACTCAAACATCTCAAAATACTGCATGACTGATCATTTATATTCCTTCCATGTGATGAATGAGGCAGTAGTCCAGTGGAAATAATTGTGTAGTAATGTAATTAGGGACTGTAGTTATAATACATATGCTAAAAAGAAGAGTTAGAAATTTCATAGGCGATATTAATTTTGGCAGTAACTAAATTTAAAGTATTTGATTTTTGGTTTAGTTGCATCTTGTGTGTAATTAGATAAAGGTCGGGTGAGAGTAAGAATATTTATATGACTGCATTTTGTTTGAGCTTGAAGCCTAGGGAAGATCTGATTTTTCTTTTGGAAAGAGAAGTATATCTAATCTTTAAATTCTTCTAATTTCATTGCAGTTGCAGGAATGCTTTGCCACCTTAATGCAAAGGTCATGATTTTTGCTTTTTTATCTATTTAAATAAGTATTTTCTGCCTTCTTTGGCAAACATCCAAGCTAGTTATCTCTCAGAAAACACACTCCTATCCTCAAGTTTTAATTTTTTCAGCTAAAAATATTACTTTTGAATTTTTTAAAGCCTTTTCCTGACTTTGTTTAATCTGAAACTAGAACTGGGACTCATAAATCTAATTCAGTTTTGTATTGTCAGAAGCCAAAGGCAAAATCAGAGGTCAATGAGAGCCATTTTCGTAAGAAAAAGAGACGGTTTCATGCCTGATCAAAGTTTTCTAGGTTATATCCATCTGTTGTTGTTGTTGTTTTTGTACCAAGTGTCATAACAAATAGAAATAAAATGCTTTAATTATTTGCTGGAATTCAGTACTCAATCTTGCATCTAAGCAGCTTGTTTGTATATATGTGATTGTTAATGTAACAACTGTTTATAAAAAAAAGTGTCTTCTGGAAGAGAAATAGGAGGAAAAAGAAACCAAACCCTTAAAGTATCAGTTAATTAAGAGTGCCAGTACCRGAGCATGTAGTCAAAAGAGATGATGAATTTAGTAATAAAGATAGATAAATCCATTTTAATCCAAAAAAGCCTAAATGTCACACATTTACCAAAGTAATTTATTTTGCTCAAGTTGAGCAATTAGCATATTACTTCTCTCAATATATGAAAATATTTATTCCCAAATTGTATCGGAGTGTTTAAAAAAAGAAGCAACTTAAATGTTAGACCATGCAACCCTCTCATTTTTGTGCTGGTTCCATTGCCATCAATAGAAAAGTGGATCAAGATATCATAAAAGTAATTTTCCTTTGAATAACTGCTGTCTAAAACTTTTGAGTAAACAAAATTCAAGTTCTATGTTATTATGATCCTGAAAATGCATACATCTTAACAACTGCAAGACACTTAGTGCAATGCTTGTAGTTAAAACGGAACAAAAGCTTGGTCTCATGCTGAAAAGTATCATGAATGTGATCTTTGCTCAAATTGCTACAAGTACTACCTGAATGCAAGTTCTATTAATTTTATAAATGACTTGCTACTTAATCCTAGGTTAGTTCAGAGGTGCTGGATCAAAAATGAAGCTATGTGGTGCTGATGGAGAGGCCATACAGATATAAAGAAAACAGGATGTATTTCTCCCTTCTGTTAAATTCTAACCCAACAACAGAAAACAAAAGAAACGGGAAGTGTTTTTCTTTGCTTCAGCTATACTTCCTATTCCATTCTTCTCCTAAAATCTGCTGGCTTCATTCAAAAAAATTTCCTTGAATTTTGGATTGACCAAATCACGTAAGCAGAGGGGAAAAATCTTCTCTGATTAGAGACTAATGATGGAAGAAGTCTAACCTCTGTGCGGGTTGAAAAGCTATCATCAGATAAAAGCATAGAGGAAGAAGAGAAAATTGCTGTAGTTTGCGGAAGTTACAAGTAGATATGGTAGCTATTTCTTTTATAGGAGAGGGTTACATTCATTTTTTTCTGAGTAGTTTCTGAAGAGGTATACGAAGAGAGACCTCTACATAATGAGGTGTGAAACAGAAATTTACAGTGACTAATTATTAGAGATTTTTTAATCTTCGTGATTTTATAGCATTTGCATATACTCATTTCATGTTCCTAAAGCTTTGGGAACACTGTAATGCTTTGAGCATTCATTTAAGTATAGAGCTGTGAATTCATGTTAATGATGTCCAGACCACTAGTTTCTTACAGATATTAACTGATGGCTATTTTAATTTGTATTTCACAAAGGTGCTTGTCCTAAAAGCTCATGAACTATGAAACTAACTGAGAACTGGAAGAATTCTGGAAGAATATCTTTTTTGATAGCTTTTCTGTTATTTAAACTTATTCCTAGCAGAAGCAAAAGAAAAAAAAAAGACTGATCTAGGTGCTTAGTCAAACAGTGAATAATCTAGAACAATTGCTCAGCAAGGACTGGTTAAAGTAATACATGTGAAGTCAACTTTTCTGTTCAAAGATCTGTTTCTTTCAATTCAAGAATAGAAAAAGGGCTAAACGTGATTGACAGCTAGCTACAAATAGGTCCAGCATACTCTAACTGTTTTTAAAAGAATAGCCTTRCAGTCTACCATTTTCTCAAATGAGTAAATGATGCGCTGCTGTATTTTAAAATCTGCCTTGTAAAAGCCATATGGATGCATCTGACATCTTTGAATTAAGCCAGTTGTCAGATKAAATAATTACTTTTCTGATACCAGTCAGCATATTTTTCTTTGTTGCCTTAATTTTGTTTTTATTCTTGTTTTATTTGAAGTGATAGGACATCAAGTACATTCTGAAGTTCTCCGTTACAGTAACTTCCTTCTCTTTCTCTCTGTCTCTCTCTCTCTCTCTCTTTTTTTTTTTTTTTKTKCTTATACAGAGGATTACTACTTCAGGAAAACAGCAGATTTTCAGAAGCATTACATTACTATAAACTGGCAATTGGTAGCAGACCTACATTAGCTTGTAAGTATTTCAGCTATGCAATTTGCATTGCATAGACTATTTTTTAAGGAATCTGTATTTTAAAACACTATTTCATCATTTTTCATTTGGAAAGCAAAAGGAGAAATTGTTTAGTCTTCAGTGAAAGCAAGTGTTTATTAACAGTGCATTTGCTTTGGCAGTKGGGGCGGTGGATTGAAGGAGGCGGATAGTACTTGAATACCTGGCAGCTTTGGAAGAACCTGAACTGCTTCTGCTCTGGGGTGGTGACTCGGGGATGTGGCTGCCCATATTTATAGGCCCCTGTTTCCTCTTTCTGAGAGCCAGTCTGTGATTTTTGTGGTACATGGTCCRTACCCTTCTTCTCTCTGAAGAGAGACTTTCTTCTCTCTACTAAATTTTACACCTTGCCTGTTCCTCTTTCCTACAGTGGTTGCACAGAAAAGCCAAATTAGATTACTTTGAAGTAAATAGAATATCAGATAAAGCACAATGAAACCCCATTAAAAATTTTTCCTCTCTTTGCAGCTGCCTATTTAAATACTGGTATCATCCTGATGAACCAAGGGAAGACAGAAGAAGCCAGGAGGACATTCCTGAAGTGCTCAGAGATCCCTGATGAAAATTTGAAAGATCCTCATGCTCATAAAAGCTCTGTTACGAGCTGTCTTTATAATTTAGGAAAACTTTTTCACGAACAAGGACACTATGAGGTGAGACTCCAGATATGTCTATGCTATCATCAATCCTCATATCCTGATGAAACCTCCTTATACAAATAATACCTACTGCTTTCATCAAAACTTTAAAAATACATTGCGTGTATAAAATCGTTAAATTTCACCAAATCATGATGAGTATTSTCTACACTTGGTAGAGAAGAAAAAGAGGTATAAAGAAGCGAACTACCTTGCAGTGTGATGTACTAGCGTCAGAGTCAGCACTAGCATGTGTGGTAATTCATTCTTTTTGGCTTTGTCCCCGTGACTGGTATGCAGAGGATATAACTTGCTGCAGGMCAGCCTACCTAAAGTGTTTGGGCTTTTTAGCTAAAAATGGAGTAGTCCCTCTTTAGCTGAAAAAATGCAGTTATGGTTGCTATTGAGTCTCCAAAAATGAGACCTCGTTGGAACAATTCGAAACCTCAGTGATTAAAAATATTCCAGTATGTGCTGTTTTCAGATAATGCTGCATGTGATAGCTCAACCYAAGCACTAAACTGGGCCAGATATTTTGTAATGTAATTGCATGCTGCACCCAGCCTCTCTCATTTATATGTGGGAATGAGACTGTTGTGATTCCCCCCCAGTTCTCCCTGCTGAAACGATTACAGGTGGACACTTGCTTGTGATTTTGACCTCTTTAGGTATTTGGAAGAAAGTCATTCTCTTTTTCTCATTGCCAGGCGTGCTGCAGAACAGAAGTTACACGTGGTTTTGATTTATATAGCTCTTCTTGACCGCAGCAGTTAAACTCGGCTGTTTGAGATTAGGCACGCGCGAGCTCTGTGGCTTCGCTGCCGGCCGCCGGCCGCTCGGCTCCGTCGGGTGGCGGGTGGAAATCGGTTAAAACGCAGGCGCGGGCGGTTAATAGGTCCGTATGGATAAGGCAGCAGCAGTGGCCGGCGGAGCACGGAGCTGGCGCCCGTCGCTGCGGGGCCGGGGCGCAGGCCGTTGCAAGAACCGAAAACGTCAGGTTTCTGCCCGATGGTCGTTGCGGTCTGACCCAGGCCTGATTTCATCATACACTGAGATTTTTAAAATGTATTTCAGCCTTCACGAGCTGCAGCTGTTTGGTGGGATGATGGGGAAAATGATGCGGCGCTAACAGACCGGCCAGTAAGCCCCCTAAGTGCTGAACGAATAAAGTAATTAAAAACACAGCATACTCACAAAGGGAACCCAATTTTGTCATTCCTGACTATAGTCCAACTCAGCCGTTCTACGGAGCAAAATACCGGTTGTGAGGATTATGTTTTGTTGTTACTTGGTGGTAGGCAATAACTCTTTATTTTTAGATCATTTACTTTAGCTTAGTCATCTGAAAACCCTTTGTCCACAGCTTGATATTAATCTATGCTAATATATATTTATAGACTCAAGAATTGTTGCRGGTTAAAAAAAAGGTTCATTTAGTTTCTACCTGGAAAAAGAGTTGCATTATTCGAACTAATTTGGTCTTGTCAATGAGCTTCACTTAATTTGGTAAGACTTCTGTGAGTGGGAATTGTGAGCTTCCTGTGAGACTTATGATGTGGATATTTTCTCTCTCTTCATTTGGGGAGGATAGTTTGTATTTAATTTCTGTGCGAAAGATTGCTTTCGAAATTCGTGCTTTGATAAGGGTTTGTCCCACCTGCCTGTCTCTTTTCAGGATGCCCTCATGGTTTACAAAGAAGCAATACAGAAAATGCCAAGGCAGTTTGCACCACAAAGCTTATACAACATGATGGGTAAGTAAAATATTAGTGTTTCAGAATGATGCTTGAGGAGTTGGACAGGGTGAAACAAAAGAGCTTAGCCAGGCAACTGGGACTCAAATGAATTAGCTAATAAAACCAGAAATAATTGCCTCCAAAGATATTAGCCAAATTAAGTGTAGAATTTAAGTATCAGCAATTGGAGTGCTGGATAAGACACAATAAACAGGTTATTTTTGAGAGTGTCCATACAGCATTTTTAGATTGCGCCGGTGAGTGGGGTTTGCTGACTTTGGAGTCTCTCATCCAGTATCTTGTATGCAACTCATGCAGGTTTTACTTATTCTCCCATTTAGTTATCCAGTTTGCTTACAACCTTGTAAACAGATAAGATGTCCAAACAGGCACACAGAGGTAGTTGTATTTGTTTTTCCAGTGTGATTTCTCAGGTGATACACTGTTAGGGAGAGGTCTACGGTGAGATAGTCCTTCCAGGACCAGCCAATCTGCTCTTCAACATTTTGACACAATCCCTTGAGTACTGCAAGAACCGTTAATTTAGCTATGAATGCTTTAATTTTTTAAAATCCTAAATTAAGGTCCTCATAGTCTTCATTGTATCTTTATACAGAAGACATTAAGCAGGCAACAGGGAAAAAATGATATGAATTATTAGTCGTGTTATTCAGATCTGTTAAACAAGATGACAGTTCCAGAGATGTTTTTAAGTAGAATTGTGCCTGAAGGGGCATATGTTTCTGCCAACTGACCTAAGTCTCTGACCAAGGAGATTCTGTGAGCTCCTATCTAGGATACCAGAGGTTTTAAGATGCCTTTGAAATATTTTGATTAGGATAATAAAAAATAGATATAGAAACAATTAGGATCAAGAGGAAGCATGTGAAAATTTTTCTTCTAACACACAAAATATTACAAGAGCCTGCAGTGGTTGATACGACTGTAGTAAGGAGAGTCCATTCACTTTTCTGCTTGCTTGTTTAGGAAATAGAGCTTTTATTAGCTCCTGTAAGTACTTTGCCATGAAAAAATCCACAATTTGTAGTTTTAACTGGTGCTACATGTTTGAAAATCTCTGTAAACCTAAATGAAATATGTCTATTGTCACAGCGATAAAGTATCTAATGGCAGTAATATTATAAACAGTTTTTCAACAGCACATATAGTTCAATGGAGAGTTACTTCTGAAATGCTGAACTTTATCAGATTAAAGCTAATGGCTAAAATTCCTAAAACACACAAGTTGGTTGTTGCACGTACATTTGTTCATAAACAGTCTTAGCTGAACTGTTGCTTTGTTTATTTTATTTATCAATATTTGCTGACAAATTTAATGGGGTTATCGACAGTCATTGCTCTGTATAATTAGCCATCTGCTTATTATTGATGTCCTGTAGTGACTTTTGATGTACTGCAGTGTTCCAGTAAACCCTCAGAAGTTTGGCCTCTGTAGTGGGCAGGAACATTTTTCATAACCCTGAGAAAAGTGCTCCTTACAAGTACAGAGATTGCAAAATGGAAATCAATGTTGTTTCCAGCCCGATGGTGGTTTTATTACAAAACAGGCCTATGCCACCTTCGTCCTTCTTCTTCCAGGAACAGATCATTAAGACCTATCAGTTCTTTACTTTTCTTTTCCATGAGTTACTTTTTTTTTAGGTTCAGGAGGCCTTTCTCAGCTTCCTTTATAAGCACCATCCATGAAGTCCAAGCTCACTCCGTTCCTGGGATTTGCATTTATTAACACACATAGCAATAGGGAGCACAAAGACCCGCTCAGTCCTTTGACCAGGCTTGGCTGCTGCTGTATTTTTTTCTTCCTCTGCTTAGCTCATACTCTGGGTCCAATTTCCTTTAGACAGCGCTGACACTTCACTCACATCCTAGCGGCATAACAAGTTAGGGTCAACTGAGTTCTCCTCAGCCCCTTCCAGGCTGTTACAAAAAGGAACAGGCTGTTAGAGAGCTCTGTAAAGTACAACTTTGCAGTATATATTTGTATTTTGGTTGCTGCTGTGATTGCCGTCTGCGCGGRGGAAACAGAACTGCTTCGGACCTGTCACTGTGATGCTGCTTGGTGGTGATACAGCAAAGGCGATCCAAGAGGCTGGGTGAGGAGTCAGGGAAAGACTCGGATTCACTCAGTGCAGCTGAGTTTCTTTACGACTGTCCTGGATGTGTCTACATGAGCTCCGTGACTGCAGTTGCACACAGCGGATTAGTTTCGTCTTTCCTAAATGTAAAGGCCTAAAGGTTAGGTGACAAGTCAGAGCTGCGTAGSTACACTCGCTTCATGGCATGGAAAGGAAAAGATACCTCCAGGGAGTAATACAGCACACCTGTCTTAGACACCTCTAYTGGGTTGTATGAATAAGCCTTAGCAAGGGTTCTTGTCCCATAAAAGGAGCTGAGATGATCAGCTTAGACTTGCTAGCTAAAGCTGAGTGAGCTAAATCCTAAACACCTCTTCAGTCATCTCTTTGCATCGAGCGTGACAGCAGAGCAAGGCAAACACGTCCGTTACGGCGAGTGCGTCCAGTCTGCATCCGTGCTGCGGCCCTGGGCACCAGAAGGCCAGCTAGATTATTTATTTCTGTTTTGATGTCCRAGATAAAATTGTAAACAAGTTCACTATAACTTCCTTTGATGTACAGCATTACATAAACTTSTCTGCCTGCTTCTTGCCTTTAAATGAGAGGCTGGCAGAACWGAAACCGAGCCTGTCCTGTCCYCCGTATGAGGTACTGCCTGAACCCRACGGTGAGCCGGGCCCACTCACCGCACGCTTGATTTCAGCTTGTTTCTTGGGGATGAAGAGGGGAGAACTTGGGAAGTGATCCCAGTATGTTCGGGAAGGAAGAATTCTTCCCTCTCTCTCTACATGTGGATGAAAATCTTCATGGTTTATCGTGAAATCCAAGAATAGTTAGAGGATTATGTTCTGCAGCTGTCATGGTGATGGAGATATTCTGAAGTSCTGGCAAATGCTCTGCTTGGTTCCATGTTAGATTTTAGCCTGTGACTTCAGAAAAAAAAGTTGCCTCAATTTCTAATAACTATTCTGTCATTTCATTGAAGATTTTCTGGGGGCTTTCTCTCCCCCCATAGGCCATGCATAACATACTCGGAAGAGAATAAGCAGGAGGCCCGCTGTTCTCACTGGATTAGGATATGAGCTGCGGCACTCCAAGCGCGGTAGCATTAGCACTCCAGCGGTGTTAAGCCCTCGCAGCACCTGTTTTCCCTGTTTGCGTTGCAGTGCCTTTCCTGCCCTTGCTTCTCTTGGCTTTTTCCCCTGGCAAATCCTGGGGCTCGTTCCTCCAGCGTGCCAGCCTGCCCAGCTGACGCTCAGCCTTGAAAACGCCGAGAAGTAACTTGTCCCTTAAACTGAAAAGGAGTATTGGTCCTCCAGATTCAAGCCATCCCTTTGACTTTGCATTTTTTCCCCTTTCTTCCCCCCCCCCCCTTCATGATACAAAAGGCAGGACCAGGAGACCAGCATCAGATGTGCATATGAAAGGTTGCAGGGTAGATTTTTGTCTCCTGTCGCCGTGATTTATTTTGCCAGGTGTGCAGCAACTCAGCTAGGGAAACCATATGTTTCTCTGGCTTGGTTCCAAGAAGTAAAACCTTTTCTTTTCTTTTCTTTTCTTTCTATTTTTTTCTGAAAAGGAAAACAGAAAAACGCTAAAAATTGAAACTCTAAAACTAGAATCAAAATAATTATTCAACAGGCTGTATCAGGTTGGCTTGGTATTTGTTTTCTCTATGTCATTTTTCTTTGATGTAAATTAAAAAGTACTAAGGTTACACAGATTAATTTGCTTGGCATTACAACATGGACTACAAAGGCCAGAGTCCAGCTCAGCTGCATTAAATAGGTAATATATTTTGTTTAAAGTTTCAATTAAAACCTGGGGTCAAAAGATAAAATGGTCCCTGTGGGATCTTGAACACTTTAATGCCAATATTAGGATTGCTTAAGGATCAACCTCTGGTCTAGATGTCTTTTGCGTTCCTTGAAATGTGATATTGTACAGTTGATTGTATTACATTGCTTTTAAAACCACACTGGCCCACCTGCTACAGTAATTCATAGTCCTGCCAGTTAAGTGCTGTGAGGTAGAGCATGGGAGCTTTATTTTAATATTGTAAAGTAACCAGAAAGATGTTAGTGTGAAATTGTTCAGGGATTTGATTGGCCAAATATTGTCATATAGCTAAAGACAAATGCCTTGATCACGCTCCATCTGCCCTTGCCAACAACCACCTGAATGTCTATTTTCAAGCACATTTATTGCAAAGTCTTGCAAGCAGTTTTGATGAGAGATGCAAGTTACAAAAGAAGTAACATTGCAGGACTGAATACAGTTAATGATACGTGGTTTCGAGTTTGGATTTCTCCTTGCAAATCCACTACATTGCACACGGACAGAAAACAAATCGTACACTAGTGAAAGCAGAGCTTCTACAGAGCTGCTACAGAGCAGGAAAGAAGAGCCAAATTTTACATCTGGGGCAGAGGTTTGCATCGTAAGTACAAAGGCTTAGCATGCAGAGAGAGTGTTTCTGTGTTGATGATTATAACATAACTATTGCTTTATTTGATTATCCTTTGGGGTGGATGTGGCTGTTGGCACAAACCTGTTAATATTGTTAAAGCTCCTATTCCATTTACTCCTTGCTCCCATTAAATGATTTTTTATTGAATTACTTTTAAATATTGTTTAGGACTCCAAGAAACACTTTTGTTGGTGTAGTTTTACAGTTCATGCTGTGCAAGACTTACTTTTTAAGAGCTAGAGATGATAAAGCTGTGAAATACATATCCCACATCATAATTTACTCAAAGTGTGGTACCTGTACTTGTCAGAGCTCCAGTCATCAGTGTTCAGACTCACTACACGTCTCATGAAGCTTTACTGGTAATTGCTTAGTAAGTGAACGTCACAACCATTTTTTTCTTCTAAAATTACACGTGTTGAAAATAAGAATTTTTTTTTTTTTGATCCGTATGCATCTTTCATCGCATGATCTAAGGAGAGAAATTACAGAGTCCACTCCGATAGTGATGGGAGTAAACAGCTGTGCTTCCTTCTTGCCCACCCCCGCCCTCCATCCTGCTACCTTAATCCCTCCTGCTCTTGAGACTTTGCAGACTGTGGTATCTATATCTGCTGTACAAAGCTGTGTATGAATCTCTGGGCTGATTGAAATGTCTCCTGTTTTTTCACTTTGTTTTGTTTAGGGGAATCTAAATCTTCAATCTGAGTACAAAGGTTACAGCAGAGCATTGCAGAGCRGGCTGGGGATGCAGTGTCTGGGACCAACTTTTTTTCCAGATTCTCAGGTTTTCTTGTGCTTGTGCCTTTACACACTGATTTGTACTTTCTTATAAAGTGATTGAATTTTGTTAGATAGTATTCTGAAAAGGCCAGGAGGAGTGTAAACCTGAAATGCATTCTTACTTTAAATGTTTGGGTATTTTTGTATAAAAGTAAGTGCAGCTGTAACATTTGCAAACTAAAAATATAGTAGAATATTGAAAGCGGGCTACAGAGATGCCAGTTAGGCATAATCCTAGTGGAAAGTGCTTCTATTAAGAGTGTTTTAAAGAAACTTATACTGGCATAGTGTCAATGCTTTACTGACAAAGAAAAAAAATCTTTGCAATATTTATAAATAAAATAAAAGGCAAGAAAAGAGTACAACCATTTACTTGTTCAGTTATGAATTCCTAGTCATTTTGTCTGTTCCATTGTGATTTACTGCTGGTTGCACATCCGTCAGAAGCTGAAAATGAAATTGTCTGTCTCAGGTGAGCTCAATGCCTCCATCTGTGTCAATTTACTTCTTTCACTAGAAGTCTTTGTGTAACAGGAAACAACTGTGCTAAATCTGCTCTGTTCTGTGCTGAAACTGATTTTATTTTGCACTTCATTTATATCCTTTTTCCACTTTAGCTCTTCTTCTTCCCCAGTAGATTTCCATTCTCATTAAATCATATCAGAGACTTTGCTTTGGCTAACTGAGGCCTGTAAGAATCTGCTCAACCAAAGTAAATGTGGATTGACTCCCATCCCTCAAAACCCCTTTTAAAATACAGTCAATGCATTCCTTAAAACGTTCAAGGAGATTATTCTGTGGAAGGGGTGAAGGGGGAGAACAGTAGATGATGCTTTGTCTGTGTGCAGAGCTTGATGCTCATTAAGATCATATGCTTCGGTTGTTTCAGAGGTGCTATGTATGCGGTGCATGTTTATTAACAACACTTTTAATGCCTTACAGTATATCTTAAACATCAGTGTAGTACACATCAGACTAAGTTTCTAATTTTATTATGTTCATGCACACATTAGTACCTAAGGGAGAAAAATAAATTTCTTATCTAGGAAGGTGTGTTGATGGTGAGGGCAGCTGCAGCCTTGATTTGCACAAGGAACCTGCAAGGTCACACTATGAAAGACTCATATTGCGAGCACATGGCAGTGCAGACCTCCCCCTCAATTCAAAGAAATCATGGAAGAGTGAAATACAGATCTTGACTGAATTTATGCAATGGAGCTTTTCCTTTTTAAGGTGTATCTCCATCTTCCAGTCTGAGTTCTGCTCTTGTCAGTGCCAAACTCTATTCTGAGATTTCCGGTGTTAAGGTTTTGCCATCCTGAAGTTTTGGGTGCATCTGATAAGCATATACAAGGATTATGCAAGGCAAATTTACCCTACATCTTCTATTTATGCACATGATTTCACAGCAGTCTTTTTCCACTATATCGTTTGGGGTCCCAGGAGGAGGACCACAGGAGGACTTACATTTTTAATCTGAAAGCAGGTGTACATGGCATCTATAGAGGCACAACAGGATTACATTTACAGTCCCATTGTAATCTCTCGTCAGTAACTCTAACATGCTCCCCTCAAGGAGATGGCCTTTGCTAGGGTTGTGCWGTGGTCTGGCTGGTGTAACACGCATTCCCTTCTCTTAAGGTATTAATGGAGATGCTAATGAACTATGTACACCCACCTTTAAACAGTGAATYGCTTGCATCTTAATGTGTTTTATTATACTAAGTTAGTAAATGTGAATTATAATATAATATTCTGTGTTCTTCATCGCAAGGTAGGTTAGAAAATGAGCGTATAAACAGCAGAAAAAATTAGCTGAATTAACTCCTGTAAAAAACTGAAACATTTTTGAATGTCTCCTTTTAGTCCAATTGATTGTTGAACTTCTTGCCACCATTTGTTGTGCAGACACAACATGCTGTGCATGGCTGCATGTTGAACTGATTTAAGGCACTGAAGGAGGTGTCAATTTATATCCTAAGGTTTCCTTTTCTGCTATTGCGACCTTGAATAGCAAAGTAGAATAGAACTCTCCTGAACTTCATAGGTCTGAAAAGTTTCATTAATAAGTTTTTTCTGTGACCTTTAAGTTTTTAGCATGAGTTTTAAAAGATTTTATGATATCAGAAATTGTTAAAGTAAATACTGAGAGCTGCTCACATGCAACACTGGTTTGTGTATTTTCTTCCAATGGGTACTCTTGTTTTCTTCCTAATGATTAAATCATTCATGTTGCTAATTTATAAAAATATGCAGTTGCAACTGACAGATATTATTCTTCTTTTTTTATTCTTAGACACACAAATATATCTTGAATATATAAACGATACATAATCCGTACATGGTTTTCCAATAAATTGACAGAGAAAACTCCTAGAGTTGGAATAGCTTTTACTAAAATTGCTTTAGTCTAACAAATAAAATAACTTCATTGACTTAACGTTTCAATTAACAATTGGTTTTATTCTAGTCTTTGAGCGTGGCARTGGCAGAGTCTCTGCCGGTTTGCAACCTTTATTTATTTATTTAATTATTTAATAGGGGTGTCCCTCTAAGTCATTCAGAATAAGAAATTTGTAATATCCCTAACAGACATTCCTTCAGTTGTCATCACATATTCTATTTGCTTATAGTACAGCAGTTCTTGACTATAGGGGGCTTACAGGCAGAATGCCGACTCTTCAGAAAAAAAATCAATTGCGGAGAATTTCCTGTAAGGTCTTCAGGGAAACTTTGTCCACAGTTTGACATTTAGATTGACATATTTTAGCTTCATTTCTAGCCATACATCTCTGAAATACTCTCAAAATTTTAGGAGGTTAGCTTGCAAAGTACTTGAGCTCTTAAAACTTATTAAAAACTGCATTTGCCAGTACTCTTTGAAGATGTTAATCTCTTTTTTTTTTTTATCAGAACCCATCATGAAAAATAGATTAGAATCTAGGATCTCTATAAAATTTGGCAGTGTGTTGGGCATATAATACCAGGAGATAATAATTCCATCTTTTATGGCTGCTTGCATTTCTTTTTAAAGGATCCTGTTAATTGCTTGTAAGTTTGCCAGGCTCTATCTAACAGGTTGGGCTGAAATTTTCCACTAAAAAGAAAAGACAATATGGTTTCCTCATTTCCTTTTTGTTAAATGAGCCTAGGGCCTGCGGGGAAAAATAGTGTGCAATCAAATAATTAAAATTCTGACATAAAGTAAACATGCAGGCAGAGGAGGTAAGGAGAGCATATAGCTTGAATTCTGGCTTATCCTGGCTTTTCAAGACTTGACTTCAGGAATTTGGTGTTTTGTGCTTAATAAGGTGTAATGTGATGCCATTTATTTGTGTGGTGTTGCTTTACCATAAATAGCAGTAAAACACCTGAATTTGATCCTGGCTTTGTTTCATGAGGATTTATTATTATTATTATTATGGTATGTATGTGTGTTTGCTTGCTTGGAACTGCCATTTCAGTTTGGCCCAGATGAGASCAATGACTTGCGTGCTTCTGGAACTGGAGCAGCTGCTACTTCTTTGTATATAATCACATAACCAAGACCATTACATGAGTACGATGCATGAACTACAGAAACAGAAATTGTGGTCTTCTGGATTTACAGACTTGCACTCCCTTTTGGAGAAACTTGAGCTACTCATAAAAATCACATTGCTACCTTTAGCCATGGCTCAGGATGACTTTTCGCTCTACATCACACTCTTATTTTAGCTGAGGGCAGTGGCTTGGTCATCTTACATAGAGTGTGCCCTACCTCCTGAAACTCAAAATTATGTGCCACTTTTAGGCTGAGATCCCTATCTTCTGGTGACAAAGATAATGAACAATCTCATTGGACCTTGTCCAATTTTCTTTTATCCAAACAATCCTCCATAGGCCCAATAAATAACACAAGATGAAGTACTTTTCATGGTCAGAGTTCCGTCTGCTTTGCTTTTTTGAGCATACAGGTTGTACCTTTTTCTGTGAGTTTCAGGATTGTGATAGTCGGCACCAAGCTTGAGTGGAGCATAYAGGTACTCCTCTCTCTTGCCCTCACCACTTTTCACTTCCATGTGGTGCAAAATTGGGGGCAGTGACTCACTTGGAGATGTCCTGGCCATCCTCTGCTTGAGCCAGCCGTAGTCCTCCCTTGATCCTCCAGTGGTGGCTTTCAATAAACTGTGACTTTATGCTTTGGGGAAAATATTAGCTGTTTATTCAGAAAGAATCGGCTAGTGAGCTGGTGAAATCTTTACTCTGCTGTAGGTGTTTTCAGTATGTCATTGGCTTGGGCAGRGGCATGTGTTTTTCTACAGCCCTTGAAAAAGAGCTGTGTACATGCAGAGATCTGAAATCTGAAAGCTGCCATTCTTCACTGTTACTCAGTTTACTACTTACTGCTTATTTCCAACCTTCAAAAAATTTGGTTGTATCATTTCTTAGAAACAAATCCTGTCTTTCTCAGTAGATTTAGTTCATTCTCAGTAATTTTAAGTACTAGCAATACTACAGTACATGACTTTAACTTCACATTCTTCTGTTGTCCTCATACATTGGCAGCCTCAGCCTCTCACAGTAAAGGATTTTAATTTGAAAAGAATCCAATTTTRGTTATTTTGTACATGGCTTCCTAAATTTAGCAAATTCAAAATTCCTCGTGCTATATTCTAATTTAATTGTGGCAGGTGACCAAACTTTATTATGTTCTTAGATTAGATTTTTTTTTTAAGGTCTTCTCCTTCCTTCCATGTATTTTCAAGACTGTTTTCTTAACCTTTGCCGGTTTTTTTAAACTAGGTTCTTGATGTATTATGGTTAAATATAAGCACATTCTGCATTCTCCCTTACACTCCATGCTGTGAAATGTAGACTAATGGAAAAGAAGTAGCTTTTCTATAGTAGATACGATGAAATTTCTGTTACTTTTTGACTTTTGATTGATATTTAGCAGCTGGAGCTCTCACTTGCAATTCTATTCCAACAAGGCTTTCATCTYACCCATGTTCTTTCATCCCTAAGAAGGCCGTAACTCAGAATCTCCTCACTCAAGTGTCTGTAAGGCACTTTTATTTTATATATGTTTTTTTTTTTATTGCAGGCATCMAAAGCACTCCCCCCTGTTCAAAATCTTTACCGATTTAATAAGTAGCAAATTATAATGTGAAACTGTCTGCATGTCTTAAATAAAATGATAAATCTACAGAAATCTTGGGTATTCTCACTCACTTTTGTTTCACCCTGTAGGAGAAGCCTAYATGAGAATGAGCCGGCTGCAGGAGGCAGAGCACTGGTATGTGGAGTCACTGAGATCCAAGAGCGACCACATCCCAGCACATCTCACTTAYGGAAAACTTCTGGCTCTCACGGTGAGTTAACTGGCAGCTCCTGGGAGTCAGTCTCAAGCCTTTCAAGTTGCTRAGGTAAAGCAATGGCAAGAGCTTGGCCTTAAAATTGCTTATTGCTCTATTTATCGTTGTATTTCAGTAGTGTCTTYTAATTAAGGAACTGAACAGAGTAGGTATTTGTGAAACATTTTATTCATTACTGAAATACTCCTACCTCTGTACTGGCACAAAACAGTTATAATTGCACGTAAYGGGTCATATGTTATAAAACTATAAGAGACATTTGTCACAGGTAGTAAGGACTTCTGTTTGACTGAAAAAGTAGTTTAGATCACAAGTGCAGATATTAATACAAAAATACATTCTTTTACAGGCATCCTAAGGCATCTTAATGTTAATTGGATTAGGGTTCCTTTTATAAATGTTTTTGTAACATTAATTAGGGTTGTCATCAATGGCATGGAGTCTAGTTGGAAACCTGTGCCTAGTGGAGTTCCCCAGGGCTCAGTACTGGGTCCC
>NW_028186405.1:395757-396785 GCF_003343005.1 Rhea americana
TCCAACCTCAACCATTCTGTGATTCTGTGATTAGACTGTGATATTCAAGAGTGTATTGAAATGCTGTCTTCATTCTGCAGATGTAAAAGCTGTGATATAGAGAAGTTCAGAGTTTGGCCTGGAGTTGTGCTAGCAGCATGTGGCAGAGCTAGGAGTRTAACCTACATTTCCCGAATTGTGTGTCTCGTGCTTTGAATTACACTTCTTAAGGACTATCTCTTTGAGCATATGAAAAGAACTAGTCAAGTACCTTCTGAGACATACTTCTACAAAAAAGAGATCAGGAGACTTGGACTTTCTTATTTCTTCAGAATTTACTCCACATTTCAAATATAGATGAGCTTGTAGCCCCAGCTAAACTAGTTCTATATTAGTTATGGCACAGTGCCAGTCCCTCCTGGATTTTCACGTATTTTGAAGATGAAAATGAATTTCTATTTGCTTTACTAAAACAATTATGTTTTAAAATATTTACCATTTTTCATTATTCCCATTTTTCTGACCATCTCCTCTCTTTCCTGCCCATGTTGTGTTTTTCTCTGCCACATCTGTTCTCATCGTTCACCCCAGTAGTTTCACATTTCCTTCCTATGCTCTATTGATACCTCTAATCTTTGTGCCTCGCCTAGCTATAATCTTTTGCTCTGACCTTGCTTATGCCCTATCTAGTCTTTCACAAAAAAGACTTTGGCCACAGTATAGACATTCAGTTAAGAAGAATAGTTCAGAATTAATTCCAGAAAGATCCATTTCTACTAAAAGGAGCTGAATTTGGAAAAGGAGGAGGAGCTAGGAGATTAGAACAGGATTCGATGGGAGCAACAAGTGACAACATAATTAGAAAGAATTAAACATTATTAAATATTATCACATAATGTCAATTACAAAACTTAATTAAAAAAAAAAGCTGTATGAATGGAGATCTTTAGCTTCTAATGGATGTTAAGCTGTTAGTGTTAGATCCCCAATGCCTGTTACTTTCAATCTCTGGAAAGACAATTTTTACTTTTTTTTTTTTTTTTTTTTTT
>NW_028186405.1:396804-413020 GCF_003343005.1 Rhea americana
TAAGTAGTTTATATTTCCTAAATGGCCTTGCTTTTCTAGTAGATATCTTTGTGTTTTGCACCTAAGAATAATATTAGGAAGTTAGTATTATGGGTTTCTTTTTAGAAGTTCTTTGAGACACAAAAGTTCTAATTCACTAGGAGTGTAGTGAGGGAAAGAAGAGGTGTCTCAGTTTAAATCCAAATCTCTCTCTCTCTTTTTTTTTCTCCCTATTCTTGACTTTCTTGTGGCATTTTTTAATAYATTTTTTGGATTGCTGAGTATATGAAATGTAAGATCTGCTAGGGAAACTCTTGCAGTTTCTCTGTGAAGTCTCGCAGTTTTCTTTAGAAAACAAACAAAGAAACCCCCCAAATGTCTAATTCCTTGCAAACAGCAATAGGATTATATGTTAGTGGCATACTTTGGGAAGAAAGTAATGAAAAATGTACACAAATCCTTCGAGCAGAATTGAATTGTTTACATTTTTCCAGGGATATAAACGCAAGATACATGTGAGGTGGTTTGTGCCTTGAGGATCTGAACTATGTTTGTGAAAGAATGTGTCTCATTAGCAAAAATGACAAGAGCTGTATACAACTTTGAACACTGAATGCCTCACCATGATAGACCTATAAAATACTCTTCCTTTTCAATGCATGCTCGCTTATCAACACCCACTCTTTGCTATAATTTGAATCTGTTCTCATCAAGGTTATTTATTACCATCTCTTGACACTTTTTCTTTTATCACTCTCACTTCTTCACATGTTCAGGGCAACATGTATAGACAGGTTGATATCCATTCCCTTAAGAGCAGCCTAAGCCAAAAAGGCAGTGCCGATGTCCTTCCTTCCTGTAGTGACACAGGATTTCATAAATGTAACAAGCAAAAGCTTGTAAGATGGTGTAAGATGGTGGAGTGAAAGTCGGARGAAACTTTTTCAGCAGGATATTTTGTTCATGAGAAAAAGTGTTCATTTGTCTTGATTGAATTTGGGTATCTCATTCTTTCAGCTACAAAGTCTGAAAAGACATTCAACAAAAAGTTGGATGATGAGGAGATTTGGCAGTGGAATAYGAAATTTTTGTCTCCATGTTGGAGATCTACCCTTAATCAGTTTTACAGCCTACCATCTGCTCACTTATTCATGTGAAATGAATTTTGAAAAGTTTCTAGTACACTGGACTGTACTAGCATTAGTTCCCATAGTATGTATGTGATTGCCATAGCTGACAACGCTTATTGGAAGCCTACATAGACTCCTTTGGGACTCAGTATAGTTAAAGCTACTCCCTTTGCTATAGTTAGTACCAATCTTGAGGAACCACAGCAATTTCTTCTTCTACTAAACTTTGCTACTTAGACTCCCTGTCATTTATTCACAGTCTACGTATTTAGGCCAGAGAAAAATTAATTTTCTGATGTAAGGGGAGAGACACTGTGCACTGTGGAGGCGTGTTTCCTCTCATCTATCTTTTTTTTTTGGAACCAAAATTCTGACTTCTTTAAATCCTTTTTTTTGAATACTAAATGCTAACACAAAGCTATTGATAACATTTCTCTGTGTCTTCTTATTGTATCTCTTTTCTGTAAAAGTGAAGGATGGAAATAGGTGCTAAAGTAGATAGAAAAAATTTCTCTATCTGTGAAATTGGGGGGTGAGTGGAGGAGGAAGGTTTCAGGCAAGCTCCTAAGTTCCAGCCAAAGGCAATTGTACTATATAAAACCCTAGYAGTAAAATCAAACCTATAAAGTTCGCAAATTCAGTAATGTTTTACTTCCTGACTTAAACTGCAATGGAGTGGCTTAATTTTAACCCCAACCTTTCAGCCTCCTGAAGTCTGTTGCCAGTATTAACATCTACTAGGAGCAGCATGACGTGAGTCATTTATTCCCTCAGTGCCAGTCTGGGTAGCCGGACCAGCTTCTTGTACCTGCTGCTTTCTTCCCTTTCCTGTGAGCGACTGGAATGGCAATCTATGCCCAGTATATTGAGATTTGCAAAATTGTTTGTTGTTGCAGCAGGCTGTAAATTCCCAAGTTTCAGCAAAAGCTCTCTGCAGTTTCATATGCCKTGGGCATATAAACAAATGAGCGTTCCAGATTGAGAGTCATTCTTTYGTCCATGTTGCACGGCCCTGGTTTTATCAATCAGCCACAAACTAGCAACASTGCATATGAAAAACATATTTTCTAAATTCAAAATGACTTGTGCCTGTCTTTTTTTCTGCCCCCCTTCTCTTTACTAATGAGTTCTACAGCATAGTTTAAAATAAGGGCACTGTGTACTAGATGAATTTATTAGCTTAGCAATGAAGAATAGATTTTTTTTTTTACTTCTAAGTTGAGCAATAACTTGCATGAGCAATCTGGTCTGAAGTCAGCGTGGACCCTGCTTTGAGCAGGAGATTGGACAGGGTGACACATGTCTCTTCCAACATGAATTGTTCTTATTTTCATGGTGAAGCCAGTTCTAGTGTACTAAAATGCACTGTTAGGAATCAAAGTCCTGGTACAGACATGTATTTAATATTACAACCTATTATTCTATCTTGCTCAAAAGAGATTTTAAAGCARGATCAGCTACTACTTGAATGTGCTACCTTTTGTGAGATCATGAACAGCATCATTTTTACAGCTGTAAAAAGGTAAATCACAGTTCATCCAGAGTGATAAACTTAAAATGATTATAATCATGCTGTAAGTGACAGATCCTAATTCATGTCACCRTCTGAGGCTGATCTTTGCCAGCTACTGATTTGCATATAGCTAATGTCACTACTGTTCCGAAGGGCAATTTATATTTTTGTCTTGCATTTTATAAGATGAAATCAGCCATAGAAAGCAAAAGTCTGATCTACTCTCTTAAATTTTSCTTGTGCTAATTCTTTTGGATTTGTGTGTGCCCAGTATAAGCATATAAAATTTGTAAATGATTTCATTCATAAACTTACATGTATTCCAGAAAGTCTTTAAAGGACAACACAGTATTTTTTTATTTCTATACCACATTCTCTTTCCTCTAGATGAACATTCTAAATGTCTTTGGGGATATTAATAAGYGTTTTATTTACTTTTACAAAATTTTTAATACATAGTTCAAAGTGTATTTATTCAAGAATAGGACAGTTTTGTTTTATTTTTTAATTTAAGTTTAGAAGTATGGGAAAGTTGAAAACATAGAACAGTATGASACAAATCTCTGACTGGTCGTTAGACAAACCTGCAGAAGTAATATTTTCTTCTTCAAAGTAATACAAAATTTGCATGTATGTATCCAGAAATTTGGAATGACACAAAATCAAAGAAACCTAATGAAAGTAAAAAGTAAAAAATGACATAGAAATCCAAATAAAACAAGCTTCCCATCCCCAAAGCCTTTTGATGACAAACTCATGTCCTGCAATAATAATTTAAAATATTAAGGATGCCATTCTTATCAAAATCATTYTCAGTAAAGTTTACTTTCTGAATAGCTATAGAGGTATATTCATAAAACTCAAAATATGCTGTCCAGCTTGTAATAACTGTAAGTTACATTTCAATATAAACTATGTAGACACAAAACAAAAAATAAACCAAAACCAGCTGTTAAATTGTCATTGAATGTTGAAATAAATTAAGTGGTATAGTTGTAATTTGTATGCAGTAAAAACTTTGGAGTCAAAAATTCTTATATATACTGAAATATTTTTTTTAATGGAAATATTTGTCTCAAATCGTRTTAGCTTTTCTGGGATAAAGGAAATGCCAGATGTACATGAGCGTGTACATGCATAAAAAATACAAACACACTGAAGAGCTCCAAAGGAATGGGGCTAATGAATTTACAGTCTTCTTATCTAACATTAATAGTCACCTAACCCAAAATTGGATAWTATTACATATTCATATCTGAAAATTATAACTCTTCAAATTTCYAGAAAATACATTAAACCAGCAAAATTTACTGGTTAAAAGGTAGGATTAGCAACACAGCTAGTAGAATAATTGGAAAGCAGCCAGTTGTCTGGGGTTTAAGTTTCTGTTGTTCTTTTATTTATTTACTTTCAGAAACAAACTGTAGCTCTTTAGCACTGAAGTGCTTTATCATTATGTATTTCCAGGTTCTTCTTATATCTCTCACTTGTTAAGCTGCATAAATTACTTGAGAAATTTATGTGTCAATGTGATGTGTTAGTTGACCTAGTCAGTCTACTGGTAGCACGTGAGTTTAGAGTCAAAGCACCTGGGCCTTATCCCTTACTTAGGTAATTTATTTCTGTATCACAAAGAAAAGCATAATTTTTCTAAAAGGCTTTAAAATTGCAAGACTTCCAGTTCTAAGATATAAATGAGTCTGTCAAAAATGACAGTGCCAGGTGAGACCRTAAGCATGTGCTGTAATTCATTTTCCATTATAAAAAATAGACCTTATAGGAGAAAAAGGGTTGGCTATAATGCTAAGAAAATATCATGCATAAGTAAAGCTTTTTTATTTTTTCCCCTTCAGTCTGTTATTGGAGAGAGCACTGGTAAACCCTCCCTTCCAGTGGCCCCTGCTGTCAGGCAGTGGATGGTTGCTGTAATAGCCCTCTGCTTCGAGAAGCTTTATTTGCATTATAGATAAATCTGGACTGAAGATTTGCTTTATTTGTTGTGAGTGGACTTCATCCCGCATATTTGGTAACAATGCCTGCTCTTGCTAATGCGGTTAGGGGCAGCTTACTGTTTTAACAGTTAGCATGTTGCATCTGGGAACTAAAAGCTTTGATGTATTTCTTTGGGAAAAATGACACAATGATTTCTTGCATTTTACATGGCTCCACACAGTGCTATTAATCTCCTATTTTTACAGTCTTGGAAAATTACCCAAAGTGCTGTGAGAAAAAWTTATTTTACCTTATAAAATTTCTGTATTACAGCTCTAACCATATTAAACTCGGTCATAATCACACCAGAAGATTCCCTAAAATCTAAAATATTTTATTTTAAAACATTTTTCCCCAAAGGGAGGGAGAAGAACACGGACATGATACACAGGCACTATTTTGGATTGAAATAAAAGAAACAAGATTGTGACATTAAAGTGTCAACACTGAAGTTAAATACGTTTTCTCAGTTTCAAAATACTCCGTCCTCGGTGGGTGGCCGTATTTTTGCCTGCAGTTGTTTGTTGCTTATGTTTCGGCCAAGCTGACGGCCAGAAAGGTGTGCTGCCATTCTCAGTTAGTTGTTAAATTACTCAGAGTGCCAGTGTGAAATTCCCTGTGATATTTAGTAATCTGTGCAGTCCTTGAAAGTCATCCCGAAATAAATATAAATAAAAAAAAAAGAGAAACCTAAGTAGAAGCTAGTAAAAACAGAAAGAAAAGGGGACAGCAGAGGAAGGAGACGAGGAACATGGTGCAAGAATGAATCGACTAATTCAACACTTACTATTTCTGCAACTATTTGCTTAGTCTGTTCTAGCACAGAAAGGAAGTCTGCACTTCTGTTGGACAGCTCTGTCATAGTTTAGTTTCACTGCTGTAGCTTGATCACTACTCCTTTTCTGTTTCACTACATTTACACATTTTTTTTTAAAGAAAACAGGAGCAAGGAAGCACAGTTGTAATGTCAGAACAGGCATGACTGATCTTAAGACACAGCAATTGAAACACTATATGTTAAAGTTAGGTATGATTAGTTTCTAGAGTAGTTTATCCCTTCTTCTAGTACTCAATTATTTTAAAACAAAAAAGATAAGTATTTTTATAGTACTTCTTTTGGTAAATGATAAATGAAAGCCTACACGTATAGAAATCTTTATTAAAAGACATTTTTGGAATGGGTCATTTAACTAGGTGAACAAAGCTGTTAGATATTTCATTTTGTGAGGCTAAATCCCTAGGCTGTTAATACTGTTTCTTTCAAGGAAGAAATTTTAAATGAAAATAGGGTATTTCAGTTAAACTGCCATCATAGCAAAGTATACATGATATTGAATCCTTGGGTAGATTCTCCATAAAAGATTAAAGAAAGCCAAGCAACGAGCACTGTTACTTTACAGATATTTTCTGCTGTGTATCCAGTTTATCTTCTGGGTTTGACACGAACATTATAGTTTTTCTTGTCACTTTAAATCCCTTGAAGGATAAAACTGATCCAAGCACAAAGTTTGGATCTAGTTCTGAGCTTTGCAATCCGTCAAAGTTTTCTTCTGTTGTTTTTTTAATTTCCCATTTACAAGCAATTTATTTGCAGAGGAGGGTCCCCCTTCATGTGAAAATTCATGTTTATTGAATTAAGAACCATAAGCCCTTTTTTGTTTTAGATTTGGTTATCTGATGCATTAACACCTCCAGGCTGAATATTGGCATTTCCGAACTATAGAAATTTCAATAGCTGACGTGTACTGAAGTTGTATTTCTTTTGCTGTTGGCCATGTGCCATAAGTATTGCATTTATAGATATGCTTCTCAGTTCCCTTAGGCCATATTTTTTGGCTGCGTGCCAAAAGTAACAGACTTGATTATAAAATGGAATATTTTCATTTAAATATAAAATAGATAGCTAACTAGTTGGTAAATGACACTGGAGCAGCTCTCTAAAGGTATTTATGTATGTAACCCCTAACCAAACTCCTTTAGGGATCTTACCCTCTGTATCTTGTTTCTAACTTCCTGTAGACAAAATAAGGGAGAGCCCTAAATTTCTTGCTTTACTCAATACAAATTTAAAGGTTGTTATAGAAAACACCACTGACACACACAGGATTAGCTGTTTTCATGAACGACAGTTACCTTTGTTTTGTTACGTGGTTGAATGTAGTCCCCAATCACCTGTTATTGCTCTGCATATAGTAATTTTGGCTGTAATCATAGAAAAATGCATGATATAAGCCAAATTTAATTTAGAAGATGTTGATACGACTTAGTGAAAACAGTATGTGGAGATAGTGAATTTATATGCTGCTGACTGGCTGGTGAAATATGAGTAGATATTAATACACTACTTTATCAGAAAATACAAAATGTGGCTTAGGTCTGAATGGAAAAGAAAGTGCCTAACATGGAAATTTACTTAACATTTCATTGCATATTCTTGATATAAAATAATCTAAAGCATAATGACCAAGGTGAACATTTCAATRTATTTCTAGGCAGTAAATAAATCACAAGGTGTGCAATGAAATCTGTTCTTTAAAAATTTACCTAAGACTGTACACAAGTTTTTTGGAGYGTTAACAGTAACGTAACCTGATGTAAACTCCTTTTATATATCAGTGTTTCCTAAAAAGAAAGAATATATGTAAACATGCATACATACACACACRTATATGAAACAAACCATCTTCAAGAAAAAAAAGCTATTTATTTTCTATATCATTTTGAATGCTTTAATGAAACAAGAATGCTTTTTGTGATATGATATCCATAAAACAAGAAAATGGATGTCAAATAGGTCTAATATATTATTGCTTAATCAGATACGTACTGCTTTGCTTGGAGAAAATGTCACCTCGATAGGTTCTGAATCTTGCCCTAAGCAAGTGAAGTTATGAGCTGTGTTTTAGATTCCTAAATCTCTATATAAGCATTGGTGTCACRTTCAAAAATGCTTAAGCTCCAGCAGATTCCCATTGAAGTCAATGGGAAATTCTTAAATCTCAGCCCTCTGGTTATCAAGCCATTAATTATCCCCATAGATGTTGACTCTGAAACCCAGTTACTTACTAAAATCAACTCTAGCTCATAAAAAGTTCTACTGACTTCAATAGAAACTTGATAAAGCTAGTAGATGAATTTTGAGCCAGAAAAAAAATCTACCTGTGGCTGAAGGATGAATATAGTGATATATTTAACTGGAAGGGAACCACGTAAGGTACAAAGAGGTGATAGAACTRAAAGAAAAATTGTATCTATCTGATTGATCCTCCTAGGGATTATTTTCATCCTGAGTGTATTAAAGTCACTTAAGTATTTTTCACTTAAGTATTAATTTTTAGAGGAGGGACATAGAGCTGGTGTATGTCAGTGGCCTTGTTAACTCTTGATAACTCCTTGATAACTCTTAAGGTCCCTTATTAGCTTAGTTTAGTAAGACCAGCTAACTAAAAACTTTYGAAGGCTGTATCACTGCTGAAGAGCGAAGTCTCTGCTTTACTGATTAAACCCTTGCACAGATTCGAGCATGATGCATATTTATGAAATATGAAACTGGGTGAAAATGCAGAGACCACCTAATTTATTGAACCACCTTACTGCTAGCCCACTGTGTCATCTTAGTCTGCACAAGAGAGTTATTCAGAGCTGCTCAGCTGTATTAATCCTTTTTAATTTTATTAGCATCTTAGGGTCTTGGGTCTCCGGTAGCCTGAAGTACACCAGCTGCCTCAACATAAATTTGGCACAGTCTGCCAGCAAAGTGAGGCAGAAAAAAATGGAGTGGGTAGAAAAAAAAAGTAGTTTGTCCTTATTTTTTTAATATTTTAAGGATAAATAMAAGGTGTTTTACTAGTATGTCAGCTGCCCGTAGCTAGCTCTCTTTCATCATGGTAATCATAAGCCTTATAGGAAAGCCCAGTTAAGCAATATATCTGACCATATTAGCAACGCCCACTGTCTGGTCTCTGTGGGGGAGAAAAAAAAAAGAAAACAGAAGAAAAAGAAAACCCCAAACCCCTTTCAGTCAGGGGTTAGCACACCAATTTAAAGTCTGCATGATCTGTTGTGAGCGAGGTATTTCTGAAAGCCAGGACAGCTGGTGTGCTAGCTCATAAGAGCCGTATTTTACTTACATATACTTTCCAGGTCCAGTAAGGAGGATATCAGCACAATCTCCCAAAATGTAAATTATCTTCACRAAGCATCTTCTCCCCAGCCATGAGGTGGCCATTCCTTGTTTTGTGCTGGTGTATCCTCAGCATCTGCACAGAAATGCCATAAACGATGGTGCTTCGTGTGGARTTGGATCAAGTGTCTCCATGAGGGCTTGGGCTAGGACCACCTACTAATTTCCCCAGAGCAAACTAGTAGCTGTCAAATAACACCTTTTCATTAGCTTCTGACCAGGACGGGATATGAACCAGTGACCAACAGGTGAAAAGTATTTTTTTATCCCATTATTAATCCTCAAAGCCATCAAGTCCTTCCATTAAAATCTTATGAATAACTTTTTATCCTTGAAATAATCCTGCTAGCGTGCAGTTGTAATCCTATATTTTTTACTTTGTGATGTTGCCAAAGCGTGTGGTTGTATATGTACAACTGCAAACCCTCCYGCTAGAAATTGGGAGCTTTCCAGTGGCTCTCAATGCCTGCATTTGTATGGGTCAGTGCACCTAACAGTGAATGTGCACATAAAATGCCGTCCTGCCCCAAGTCACTATTTTTCAGCTGTTTAAATAATTACTGTGGATTTTCTTTAAAATCTAAAATTTTATTCCCTCTGTTTTATTTAACAGTGAACCCATACAATGGGAGAGACTGGGGTTTCCATCTTAATCTAACTATGCCCTGTATATGTTCTATTATGTTAGTAAAAGCATACATTGGATAGCAGAAAAAAGGTTATTGCCTTAGACGTAAGTTTGATAAATGCTAAAGTTTAATGGTGGAATAGCCCAATTCTGTCAAATGACTGGATTTTTATATCATCTGACACACAAATCAAGCTTATGAAATCTGTGCTGAGGTATTGACATTTTAACAGCAAGCGGATGACACCAAAGCAGACGCTGTGGCGAGCGTGGGGCGAGCTTCCGCGGTGCCTTCATCCCGTTCTTGACAGATGCGGGCATGTTAAAATGACGGCCAGCATGAACAAATGGCTCTGTGCTGATCATTTGTAGTCAGATCATTTTATGCCGTGGGTGATACAGTGTAAGATTTTTTTTTCTCCTCCCCATTTTTTTTTTTTCATAAAGCAGTGTTTGGGCCTGTTAATAGCCCCGTCACTCTTTTGATGCTATATGTACTGGCACCTGTCATCATTATGTGCTCCAGGTCTCCTGGCTGGCCTCGGCTTGGATGCAGGATGCCATTTGGAAAGTGCCGAAAAGAACAGAGCGGTCGTATGTTTTTGGTGATCSCAGTAAATGAAAATTAATTATGTCTGACAAAAGTTTGTGGCCCTATGGTCATAGTTCTGCAGGCAGAAGCTATGTGTTTTGTGACCACGTTCAGTGAACTGTCCTTTTACTTTCCAGAAATAGATACAGAGGCAGAGTGCARTCAGCTAAGACTAATGACATTAATCTGTTAAAAAAAAAAAAGGGCAACGATGTAAAATCTGTAAATGCTACTTATGTCAGCATTAGTGATATCTATGGTTGGTATCTGTCATTTTGGAGCCTCTAGGCTGGACGTGCATGTGTCAAGTTACCTACTGCCACACTAGGAATGCTTGCAGTTAAATGTGTAAAGTTCAGTTAAAATTAAAAATTAATAAATAAAAATAAAAAAATCCCAACAGCACCCCTTACCCCTCCCCAAAATATTTCTGTGTAAAATTCTGAACAATTTTTATTTGAACAATTATTTTATACTGACAGTAATTTATGCCATGTTTACAATTGGAGATTATTTTCTTTCTCCTTCACTTCTTGTTCTGAACCATAGTTGTACGCTGTATATCAAAAAAAAAAAAAAGAGGAAAGAAAAAAGTGAGGTAGTGCAACATAAGATARCATACTGTTATCACCATTGCACTATTTGGTTGACAAAAGCCTTGTGCTTTGTGAATATGGTGAGTTTAAGGCATATAGGTTTACCAAAGAAATTTGTATTAAATAATAAATTCTTACCTCCCATGAACATTCATTTTGTGAAACTATGTCAGTGTAAATGATAAGGCTGCTGGTATCTCTACCAGGATGCTCTCTTGGATATTTGCCTTCTATCTTGGTTTTGATAAAACCTGGTCTTGATAAACTTCTTGGTGTGCTGCAGAACTTTTTATTTTATTGTCTTTATGGCAATTCCCTTGAGGGGAATACTGAGAATCTGGAGCAGCTATAATCATGAACAGACCTTGTTATTATTCCTGTGTTAACTTGTGGGATAGTGCAGGACGTATGCAATGTTCAGATATCTATTTCTAGACCACATAACTTGAGAAAGCCTGCGTGCATGTATCTGTGAAATAGCACTCAAGGCAACCCTGCGAGCACAGACCGCAGTGCCTTTCTTCCACRGCAGTTAAGCTTAACTGTTCTTTATTCTGGAGGCCCTCTACCTTATAATACAAACCACAGCAACTAATTTCCTGGGGTTAAGGATAAACTGATCACAGGTACCTTACTGAATAGCTGCTGCTGACTGGTGTTTGAGTTTCAGCCTAAACTAATCCAATATTACTGTTTTCTTCATGAAAAGAGTAATGACCACTAATGGATCTGCTCTAATGCTTTGTGCCTGATAGTGCAACTTTAGTGGCCTGATGGTTTCAGGTTTAGGATATGCCTGCTCTTTTTACCACCTTTTCTGTTTTTTACTGACATTTTGTCATAGCATTCATTGGTCRTTGTCTTAAAAAATTACCTTTTCTATTTCTGTTACATTTTATGGTTGACAGAGCTCTGACTTCAGATGAAATCTTGCCTCCTGTGTTAAAATCGGAAATATTTTCTATTTGTGTTCCTTTGTTTCTGGTGACTACTGTCAGCTATGTATATAGTGCTATTCTGTCAAATTAACATATGCTTTTCTCGTTCCCTTCTCTTTTTGTTAATGATGATGACTGAGCCTGTCTCCCTTCCCTCCCTATTTTTGCCTGGGTCTGTATGATGTTTGACCTGATGCCTGTCCAGAAAGGTAGCATGTAGCTCCATGTTCACGCAAATCCCTTTACAGTATTTGTTGCAGTGGATTTCYGCCACTTCCTTAGTTTGTGAACATTGACAGGGTTGGATACATTTTTTTCCTCAGTCTGGAGATCTGCAGCTGAAGTAGCTGACCGCAAAACCTACTGTGACACTTTAAACATTCATATTTACTTAGACTAAGTCCGGTGATAATAGTAATTGTTTTCCCCTAGTGCCTGGAATTTTGAAATCGGAACTGCACATGATGGCTCTATGGTGACATACTGTTAAAATATTTTTTTGTTAACTTTATTTTTTTTCTTGAAGGGACGCAAGAGCGAGGCAGAGAAGTACTTCATGAAGGCTATTCAGCTGGACCCTACCAAAGGAAACTGTTACATGCATTATGGTAAGGTTCAGATAGATAGACAGGGTTTCCATACATAGTCCAGGCTCGCTGTTAGTTGCCCAGAGTGATTAAAGATTTGAAAAGTGCTACTGGCAAAATACCTCTTTTAAAGCGAAAGAAACTAATCTACCATGTATAACTTCATCTCCATTTCAATTTGTTAATCACTGCAAAGGGAGAGGAAGATTTCCATATTTTACATAATTTTCCTCCCGTGGAGGGAATTTCAGAATTGCTGCCTCTCTGGGAAAGAAGGAAGGTGGCTCTTGCCATATGTCAAAGCTTCATCGCCTGGAGTTATTAATAGTGTTGGCCTAGCTTTGCTTGCTGCCGGTGGGTGGGCAGCTAAAGGTTATACTTCAGAGTGCCTCAGCTCTGTACATGCATGTGTCTGCTTTCTGTTGAGTGTTTATGGGCCTTACATCTGCCTCCTTTCCAGCGTCTTCATAGCTTGAAATAGATAAGCATTAGAAAAGGTTTTTAACAAGTTGGCTATACCTCTGCCATACTAAGCCACTAATGTGCTTAAAGTGCACAGTTAATTTGAAGGTATCTTTATAACTTTGGATTGCTTTTGCTGGATGTGCAAAAAATACTTCCAGATGTGATTAGTCCCAAGGAACCAAAAATATTTAACTTTATGTACTAATTCTTACTGTATTTTAAAGCTGATAATAGACAAATCTAAAAATGCAAACTATATAATCCCAATTGAAAAATATAGAAAGAAAGAATAAATTTCATCCTAGTTAAAGAGGAAGGTGGGGAACCACAGGCACACTATATATATCTTCRTATATTGTTTTAATTTCCTCTTCTGGTTCCAACTAGTAAATGTAAAATAAATGAAAATGAGTGGCCAAAAGGGAAAATGAATCTCACATAATAACTTTGTTTTTACTTTGTGTGATTTCTTCCTCTGAATTGCTGGCGTGTTGTCTTTCTGTTGGTTCTGTGCAGTGTAAAATCCTGTATGTTAGACATCCAGAATTAATGCGTACATTGTTACTTAGAACATGTCATGGTATTTAAACAAATGTAGTTGTTACATTTCTCTTACTTTATATTAAAGATTGTTGCAATTAGTGACCTTGTCCTCCATTTATGGCTGTGTAGGTAAATTTGATAAGTGTATTTGTGCACATAAGCGTCATTATTTTAATTGGATTTAAATACTGGTTGATGTGATCTCAAGATAATCAGTAAAAGTTGCAGTAGATTGTTTCTTGAAATCATACTCATGGCTCCTACCAGCCCTAGTTATTAGGACATCCATCTGAATGCAAATTCAAAGTCAGGTCTGAAAATTCCATCTTGGCAATGGAGTTTCTGACTGTGTACATTTTATTATAGATCTAGCGTTTTTCTTTTTTTTTTTAATTTCCCCCCCCCGTAAGCCTAAAGCTAAAAGAAAGGTTATTGAGATCATTGCTCACCTGTAACCAGACTACAGTATCAAAATAGCTTATTGTTTCCTAATTAAGATTATTCCCCCCCAAAAAAAATTTTGCAAGTTTTTCCTTTGTTGTGTCCCAGGCACAATATCTAGTGATGTCTATGTCACTGCGCAGAGGTCATTATTGCAACGTATATGAGACTCTACTCTGCAGAGGAATGAAGGTCAAAATTTGGTCAGTGTTYGGAATATAGTAGTAAATTCTGCTACTGCAGGGCTACAGACACGGAAGATTCACTGTCCCGAGCACTGGGTCTCTGTTAYGAAAGACTTCCTGCACAGACACCCTTACAGAATATAGATGAATCTTTTGATTACACAGATTCTGATTAACTCACTGAATTCAGCATATTATTCCACATTTATGTCAAAGTAGCTGTGAGGAGGGTCTGATTTACATGTGCTTGGCTTAGATCTGCCTGAATAGTACAGGTGATCTCAAAACCTCATCACTTCAGGCACAGAACTTTGTAAAATTTGAAATGAAAATATTTTGGCTTTTTTCCCTCCCTCCCACCTAGTCCCTTGTATTTATCAGCAATCTGTAGAGTATGTGTATTGCAGTGTCCAGGGACATTGCARTTATTAAACAGGAATCCCTAGTGAATGCTTTTGGTAAGTTTTATCTCTACATCTCATGAACTTGTTTTAGCAGCTTGTCACTGGTACAGTCCATATCCTATATGCCAAATGTTAAACTACAGGAAAATATGTCCATATTTCTCATGTAAATCTTTTTTTTTTTTTTTTTTTTTTTTTTTTTTTTNGTGTGAGGATATTGGAAAAGAGAATAAAATAGTTGGCATTAGCCCTAAAAAAACACATACCTCACAGCACAGCTAAATAGAAAGAGTGGTCAGCTGGGACACAACAGTGTGTTGATGGAGTAGCATGAATATATGGACTGGAGATACTATTCCAAGTGCATATGCATGCTCACACTTGTAATTTCTGCTCCAAGGATGTGCAGATGTTCTTTTTGACATCTAACCTTTTGGATTTTTTTTTTGAGCTGTCAGGAATAACTGTCCATATATTATATCTTTTAAGAGGCTTACGCTTGTATTTTAATGTGCTTTAATTCAGCCAAAGCTATCCTTAGAAGATGTGAGCTGGTGCAGGAGTCGGCTTATTTGGTCACGTGGAAATCTGGGGAGATGTGAACAGCTTCATGATTGCTTCTTGGTATTACACCAGTGCAGCACATTTCTTCGATGAAACTGGTGTTACAGTTAGTTTTGTATAGATAATTAGCTGGCTGTGAATTTGGATTTAAAATGGTATTTCTCAAACTCATTATGCTTGGAGATGTCTGAAGGGAGCAGAACTAGTGGAAAGCTGAAGGGCTACAAATCCCTGCACGCTGCAGACATGTTGCTACTTCGTTAGACATAACGGGAAATGGCTGTTGCTATAGTGACCCCACAAGAGAATTTCCAGATAGGGATGCAGTCGCTTTTCAGGCTGAAAATGCAGGCGGCTGCTCACCTGTGTGCCCTTTTAGGCTTTTTTCCTTCCCTTTTATATGCCAGCTATGTGAACATCTGAACTTTGTGAAGAGCCATTGTATTATGAATGATATAGATGAATCAGGAAGAAGAAAAAATGACTGAGGAAAGACTGCAGAAGTAGGGTTGCTACATGATTTTTTTTTTTTWAATTTTCAGTCAATAAAAATTTAATTTTGGCAAAACATACAGTTTTTTAAAGTTAAAACAGTGGAGGAGGTTATTTCAAATAGTAGATCTGAATGTTTCTGTAGAGGTTGAGGTTTTTAACTGGATATTTTTAATATGAATTTTCTGCTTTAAGAAGAAGCTTTAAGGTGAAGAATTTTGACTGAACCAAGTTGAACTTCATAAAAGTGTATTTTTGAATCTCCCTTTGGTTTTCACTGGGAAAGTCTTCCTGAGAGTATCTCACCCACTTCTATTCAGGATATGGGCTCTTGTTCATCCCATCTTAGTTTAAGCATTTAACTGAAGTTTGTCATTTTTGATACTACAGGACCTAGGTGGCTTCTGTCATCAACAGAAAGTGTTCAGTATCTGCAATGTGATATGGCCCACGCAGTGTGGAATGGTCTTAGCTGCCTGTCTCCATTGACCATTGAGGAGACTCTACTTCTAACTTGGGTACCTTGATYGTCTGATTGCTTATATCAGGATGGGATGAATTCAAGTGACAATCTGAGAAATTGTAGAGAGATAGCTATCGACTAATCAGTTCCAAAGGAATTTTTGTAAAAATCTTGTGCAACCATCTTGGCATTTGATGATGCCAAGAAATAAAAGGAGGAACTAGTTTTATAATCTTGCATCATTTCCTCAGGTGTGTGAAAGAATGCCTTTTTAAAGTAGACTTTTACCAAATTATTTAGAATGCAAAAAAAAAAAAAAAAGTCTCAAAGAGTCAGTAAGTCAAATTTGCCAACAGATATGCCAGAGAGAACATAAGAATGTCCAGTGAGGTCAGAACAATGCAGTTATGTCCCAGAGATATAACATATAACTAGCRTATAGTTTTGTATATGCTATTGACCACCCACAAAGGAAATAGAGATCTCCCATTTGTGCTAAGCCTAACTCAGGAGAAGTTAAA
>NW_028186405.1:413160-451379 GCF_003343005.1 Rhea americana
GTATCTTGTTGAGATGGCTGACAGAAGTAAGACTGGACAGTAAGACCGGACTGCAGTCCAGTTGATTTTGAAGTCGCTGGATGCTTTATGCACTGGCTCTCACTTAAAAGCAAAACAAAAAMCACCAAATCTCCTCTTCTCCCTCCCCAAGTTACAGTGGAATTTCGGTGGTGGAAATATCTTTATTTCAAGGCTCTTCTATTTCCTTTTTAATTTGCCTTTTTAAAAAGAAGGTGCTAAAACAGGTTCATTCTACTTGCTTGCTAAAWATAGATGCTGCTACCATGCCTTCTAAAGTGCATTTAGTAGCCACTTTCCAACAAAATGAAAGCTTGAAGGAAAAAAAAGAAAGAGAAAGGGGGAGTGAGGTTTCAAGATAAGTATATGTACAAAGGTCTTCATGTCTGTAACGGCTTAATTGGATTGGGAAAGTCTAGCACCCAACAGGATGTTCAAATTAACTCTGTTTTATTAATCACCATTGAGACCTCCTTTTTAAAATAGTTCCCTTTGAATAATACATTGTTTCTAATAACTCTAAATTGCTTAACAATTCTCTTTTTTCATTATAAAAATGGATTATTCTCATTAGATTAATTATGCATTCACCTAATTAGGGAATTCACATTGATCATCTGCCTTGTTCAGAGCTTTTCCAGCTACAGATTTAAAATAAAATGAAAAACACACTGTCAGATTAGGTAAGATTGAAGAGTATTAGCTATACTCTTGTTGAAGGCAGAACAGATTAAAATGTTCCCTGGCATTCTCACTCTTTTTTACCTTTCCTTTTGAGTTTATGATAATTTAGGAGTTGTTTTTTAGGTTTTCTCCTATTACATGATTTTTTATATCAGGTTATGCTTGTTGTTTTTTTCTTTTTTTCGTGTTCTAAGTCTTTCTGTTCATTGTTTCAGTATAGAGCTTTGAGTTTACTTCAATTAATGCCTGCATTTACACTTTTTATTTGTAAGCACATTGTGTCCATCCTGTCTCYAAAGATGACTGCTTTACTACTACTAAGTCTCAGACTGAAAATAGAAAGCAGCTACTATAGTTTAAGCTTCAAAATAAATTTCATTGAAATTTATACAGATATTTTTTAAAAAACATTTTTTCCAATCTTTAAGTCATACGGTTGCATATGTTAGTGTGAGAATTTAAATATATGCATTCCATTTTCTTCTAATGTGTGACATACCCCTTTTGTGTCGTTATTTTGTTCAGTGCTAGAGCTATGTCTGTCCATTCTCTGAAGAGCAGCTTAGGAAAACTTTGGTTTTTATCACATACATTTAAGGAAATTTTCGTATAAAGAATGCAGTGTAATAATGAAAAATAAAATGTCAAAATGCTCTTGACGATCAAGAGAATAATCAGCTGTGAGCTACTAAGTCTTATTGCTTTATTCAAGAGTTTTATGCCATGGGAAGAAATGTCACCAAGTCCCTAGGAAGGTCAGTTTTTATCTTTGTCAATGAAATGCATAAAACTGACTTCACAATTCATAGCTCTAGTGAATTGTTCAGCTCTGACTGACAGGTTAGCTAAATGCAATGTATGCTGAGTAATAAATAAAGCAGAGTGCATAGATCTGCTCCACTGGGAACACCAGATGCTACATGGTGATTATGTATTGGGAAATTAAATTCCTTGATGAGTTGTGGTCAGAGCCAACCAGATGTAGTATGTCCGTCACTGAGTCACTTTGCCAACATTCCCAGTATATGCTCATGAACCTTTCAACAAAGGAAAGTGGGTTTTTCTTAGGGGGGAAGGTGAGGGAGAGAATGTTCAATTTTAAATCTTTTCGATGTTCTAAGATTAGTCAAAATACATCCTGATTTAATAGGGAAACTATAAAACATGATTAGAATACTGAAATATCACTTATGCGTATGTAGAACACGTGTCCTTTGGAGGCAGGATCTCTCTGTCTTGAGCATACAGTGCTATCAAATTAAAATCCTGATTTTGGATTATGGCTTATACCTGTTCTTACAATATCAATAAATATAATTCAAGGAAGACAGGATTCCGAAACATAAAGTGGGACGATAGACATAACTAACTAGCATAAAGACCTTAATAGCTTCCAACCTCTTTGCTCCAAGAACTCTCCAATAACTTTGACTTAACAAAATCGTTAGCTGCTATTAACATAGACAGCGTTTCTTGCTCTGAGACTGAAACTGAACAGCAAGATTGTACCAGAAGCTGAACTATTTAGAAGAATATACCAATTTTAAGTCTAGTTTGCTGCTTTTTGGCAGCTATGAATAACTATTTAATGAGCATAGAAAGATATGTGTGCAGAAATTGTCAAGTCTGTTTTGCTGCTCTCTAGGCTGTTGCTATCACACAACATTAAAATGAGATGATTACAAACCACTGTAATAAGTATTTATTCCAAACTCCCTTTAGAACCAATCACTTAACTGGAATGTAGTGGAGTATTTCCAGGCAAGCTAAGTCATTGACCCTAAATGCTGTGGAATTTCCATGTTTCTGGCTCTTCCCTTGAGCTTATCCTTAAATCTAATCATTATGACATCCTGAATATATAGTTGACTCTGCTTCCTCAGCACAATATACTAGACTGCTTGAGAGATGTGGTATTGGAATTGTAGCTTAGAGACAGTACTGGAAATGTGGGTTGCTTTTTACTTCTACTTTGCCAAAATTTGGAGTTTCTGTGGATACTGTAAAAGCTTTGTGGCATGAACACCCCCAGAGACTGCTTTGTTAATGATAATGTATTTTGACCCATGAATGCCATTTCATTATGAGGATTTTTGAGGAGATAACATAGAAGGGCTACAAAAGGTTTGACTGAATAGTTCTTTCCATTCAAAAGTTTCCTTTGCAAACCTTATGCATCACCAGGTGCCTGGAGAATGGAATAGGGTCCAGAATTTTGCTTAGTATTTGTAAAACATCAGCTCCTCTGTATTATATGTTTTCATCATCAATCTTATGTTTCACTGAGAGCTTCCAGTGGTCCAGATGTGGTCACAAGTTCAGTCATTAAGTCCCAAAGGCTTATAATTTAATTTTTTTCTCTATTATCTCTGGTCATGCTCTGGATGTCATCCAATGGTATATTTAGCTCAGCAACAGATAGCTTTTTCAGGCAAAGAAAAAGGCCTAACAGAAAAGACCTTTCTAGCCAGTGCAGATAGTGCTGTTAAAGCACCCACTGATTTCGGTAGTCTCTACACGTTTTTATTTGCATGGAATAATCTTCTTGGTGGGAAACATTTGACAGAGTAAGTCCATCAGGAGAGAACCCCCAACAGCCTTTTCAGCCAGAAAGCTAGAAAGCAGCTTAAACAGGCAATGGTATATAAGGAGTAGTAAAACAAAATGGAACTCTGCTATCATCTAGGTCATCCTGGCCTAAATTCCCTTTGCCCCTGACTAATCCTCCACATTCAACAAGAAATTGTCTGAACGGGCATTGAAAGCTAGATCTTTAAGCAAACACTCTCTTTTTTGGGGAACTGGTCCTTTACAGCTAATGAATCTGTTTTGAAGCTCTTAAAGGAAACGGTTAAATTAGGTCACTTCTGTTGACTTGGCATCTTGCAACATTGATTCATCTCTTGAAAAGCTTTGGATGTAAACTCAGACAGGGCCTTTCCTCTCATTTCTTCTACAGAAAGCTATTCAAACCCTCTATTCAGAGAGCATCTCTGGTAACATCTGCTCTTTTGCTCTTGGCTGTCGCAGCAGAGCTGGCACTGCCTCCTTCAGTGGCAGTTCTGCTGCTGCCAGTCAGATGTGGTTCAGTTCTCAAGACATCTTTTACCCGCTTTGTGTGCTTCAAAGACACACACAATGCATTTAGGTCACACAAAACTTGATCCTTATTTTGGTTTCTGGTGGAATTTGAAAATGCTATGAATGCACTAGTGAAGCTTACTATAAACAGATGTGACAGCTGAGTCTTAACTTCTCAATTTTTTTTTTTTTTTTTTGAGTTGATACCATGGAAGAACATTTTTTTTAAAGAGGATAAGAAAGGTGATGCAAAGTACTTGCTTACAAATCTCTATCTATTAAAAGAAGCAAATGCTAACTATTCCCTGTTATGGGATTAGAAATATTTTCCTGTTTAGTCAGAAGGTGATTTACTCAGGTATGCTTAAGTTAATAAAGATATCATGACAAGAATGCAAATTTTTGAGATTTGAATAAGGGCAGAGCCAATGGTATTCTAAGAACATTCGAAATTGTTCTTTTCAAAGCAGTTGTGGCAAGAACTATTTCAGCAACTCATTTTGTTCTGGTAGAAAGTACTGTTGAATTTTTGCCAATGAGCAAAAGAAGAGGAACATTTTAACTTCAGAAAGATGGTGCAAGTTCATTTTTATTTAGTGAATTAAAAGCTCAGGTAGTTTCTCTAGTAAATGGTTTCCCATTCTAGAGGAAAGCACAAATGCCCTTCTGCTCTGAACGTGAAAAATTATTACATACAGCTGTATCCCAACCAATTAATAAATTTCATATTGTAATAAAGCAGCAGAATTACCGATTCAGATTTATGACTTTTAAACTGGTGTTGGCACAAAACTTAAAATGCATTACAAATGTTCATGGTCATTTTAGAGTAATAATTATGCGGCATATACAGAGATATATGCTTTCTTTTCTGGGGATGAATATTTGTTAAAAAACTTTGACAAAAGTCTAGAATCAGTTGATTTTTTGAGCTCCTAGGAACTGTAATCACTTTTTTTTTTTAATTCAAACTATATTCTTTTAGCTTATTCTTGAGAGACAAGAAGTTTGCACACACTACCTCAAATTCTTTCTGCTCAAATACAGACTCAAAAACATTATTGATAATTTACAAGAAAGAGCAGGTTTGAACAAGGCTGTAGATGTAGGATCATTCAGCTTTTATGTTATTTTTTGGTGCTTAGATATCTTGGAGTTTAGGAAAAAATACCTAAGAGGATAGTGAAGTACTGACTCCGTTCTGTGCTGTCAAAGGTTTTTAAGAACACTTGACCACACTTATCTCTGTGCTATCTAGCAATATAGGGGGAAAATTCTATTACTAAAGTAATGTAGTGCCAGACAGCAAACAGTGTATTTGGAGGTCATATCTGAACCTGAACCATGTTTTTCCCACTCCCATTCTAGAATAATAATAAGATACACGCATTCCTTAAAGAAGGAAAATCTATATGGATCCAGAGCTTGTAGAAGACTCTTTTCCCAAAAGTTGTTTCTCATTCAAATAAACAATCAAGCTTTCATAATTTACAAAGCTGGCAAGAGTCAGAGTCATGACGTCTGCAATAAGAAACCTTTGAGTGTGATATGGGGCAGTGTCTCATAAATCATGCTGTTTTCCAACTGCCTGTCAAAGGAGAAAATCCAGAATGTAAATTTGACCTCACACAAGTGGTTCCTGGATCCAGGGGTGTGTGGGTCAAACCCTTCTGATCCTCCTGTAGCACCCTCTCAATATTCTACCATGCTAGTGCTCTTCTCTTGGCAAGACGCATCTTTATAGCCTTGACAGGAAAAGTTAGAAAGCCTGCTTTTTTATGAATGAAGTGTAGCATTTTCCTGTAATCTGCCAATCCAGTTCATTTGTGCATGAATTTAGTATATTATGTTAATAGGAATAGTGGTAATGTTTTCAAAATGGACTATCTCTCCTTAAATCAGATTTAGAAGTGAATAAAATTGATGTGTGTTTCAGGAGAACCTGGCAATTCTCAAAGCTCCACTGGAAATTTCCACCTATACACTCAGTTATTGACTTTGCAACTAGATCGAAAAGGTAGCCATCAATTATATTTATAGCTCATTAAATTAAGGAAACATTTAATCAGCAGCCTCCAATTAACTCTCTTGTACTGAGGACATGCGAGTAGGGCAATTACAGGACACTCTCCTCTTCTGTTTGCCTTCAGGCTCTTGGAAGGGTTTGGTTTTGAAGGATGCTGTAGTCGATGTCAAGAGGCTGTCACATATCATCTACCACCTCCCCACTTAGCACGAGTTATTACCACCATTATTACTACCACTCCTATAGGGGAGAGACTTGTTTATGGTAGTGCATAGTCCTAGAATTTTCTTTTTTGGAGGACTGAGGGAAGTTATTGTATTGGCTGGTGTTACAAAATAATTGTAATTATTATGAGTTAACTTCAGTAATCCTGTAGTTAGGGTACTCCTTTAATATGTTATATAAAATGATTATCCTTTTATAGAGACACGTTTATGAGACCTAATAGTAATTGGAGAGTGAATTTCTGTTTAACAATTTAAAACATTAGCTCAGTTGTTGCTAACATTTCAGATGTGGCCACGTAAACTAACGGTGTAGCTGAAGTCCTAGAAAAGCAATTAACAATAATCAGCTTTTAGCTACAGCATACTGCAAAACAGTTGCTTCTACATAAAAGTAAATAGTTATTCTTAAAGAGTTATTCTAAGATGTTGTTCTAAATTATACTTCTTGTAGAAATCTAAAGCATGCAGGAATTTCAAAATATTTGTGGTAGTATATTGATCTTAGAGGTGAATTCTAATATCTTAAAGAGGTCTAGTATTTGTTGCTTAAGGGTACTAGTAAACTGTTAATATTGGTTTGAAATAGTTCCCAAGAATGTTATATTTTTGAGAAATTGCATGGATGAAATAAAATAATTTTAATGCTTTAATAAGTGAATCTTGAGTTAAGAAATTTGTTGAATATGTCAAATAAAGTAGAATGCATCCATTATATAATATTACTTTACATGTTAGTATAGTTGTAAGTCCCTGTAAGATAACATCTGTGTCTGAAGTTCAGTGCTGAGATATGTTCCATACTGAAAATCAGAAATATGGTCCTAGAGAGCTGTCTCTAAAACCCTTGAATGATTGTGGTCTGAGACAACAATGAGAGAATGCCTCTTCCCTCTCCCTCCCTGTGGAATTAAGAGCCTTATGAATAGCTGACTTCTTTTGTAAATTTGAAGCTGCAAAATATTTTCCCTAAATGAAGTATATTGATTTTGTCAGAACGTTCTAAAAGATTCACTGTATCTGTAAGTCTGAAAGGTTATGTCCTCTTTCTTCCCCCTTACTGACTGTATAAAGAGCACATCTGCTTACTGGTGACTCATTCTGCTGATTGAGTGCTTTCATTAACAAAGAAACCTTCCTGTTGACAGTTTAAGGTTAGTTTTCCTTGCCGTGGACCTAAAGATTAGGGATACTGCCTTAGTTCATTTGTTGGCAGAGAATTAATGAACAATTGGTTGAGCTTGTTTTTAAAGATTTCTTTTTAAAAAAAAAAGATAGTTCAGCCCAAATCAAGAGATCAAACTGTCTGTTGAAACTGGTAGAAGTACTTGTATGAGAGAGGATTTCTTCTATACATAGGAATTTTTGGAGTCATATCTGAGTTTGTCCATTTATGTAGCATGCCCTGATGTGGTATGCCAGAAAAAAAATAAAATAAAAAGGTAGCTTTTCTGTACTTTCTTTTTCTCCCTAGGACATCTCTATTAATGGCTGAAGCAATGGCTTCTAATTCAGAAGACAAATTAATTTATAACGCAAACTGTTTTCATGTGTTTTCTTTTTTGTTGTTTTTGCTATTCTGTGTCAGAAAGCCTTTTTGGCAATAATCTTTTCTGGGAGACAATGCATCCTAATGCATGGAAAGGTGGCACATAGCTGAATGTGGGTTTAACTGTAGCAAGCAAATATTATGCCATGAATGCAGAAAGGCAACAGAATGTTTTTCCGAGACATTTTGCAGATCTGAATAACTAAGACAACAGATAACTGAGTAAATCTTTTATCTTTCGCCAAATTGAAATGTATCTGTGGAGAAAACAAAAAGCTAGGAAAGCAGTCTTTCATCGCTTTTGGTATTGAGATTATGAACAGTAGGAGGGATGGTTCCCACGCACTTCTGGGTTCACTACACGTCTGCAGACCTTGCTAGCTCTGGTCAAGTGGATTTTCTGCATGTGCCTATCACATATAGGTAACAGGGAAGGTATGAGCCTAGGAAGCAAGCAAGAGAGAAAAAATCTGTCTCCATGAGAGGAGGTCGTTTGCTCATGGACTGTTGCTCCTCAAAAGACTTATGGCCAGTGACGTCCATGATCATTCAATTTCTGGTTGAATGAACTTACTTTATAGACTAAGGTGAAAAAGGAGGGATGGGATGCTGGAAGGTATAATCACCATACTTTAATGTAGCTTTTCCAAATACAAGATTATGTAGAGGCAGAGGCTAGACAGCTGAAAGCCTTTGAAAAGTCCTTGATGAAAAAATAACACATTTTTGAAATTAGGTGCGAAAAAATCATTATAAGGAGTAGAACTTGAGCACCTTCCAAAGTTTTTTTTCTTCTTCAAAGGAAAACTCATTTTTTATGGAGTTTTACTAGTTGCTATGTGTTTTTCTTTTAAAACTACTATACTTCAGTTAAAGTTTGGCTAACGCTTAATTATTCATTATTTTCAGTTTTCACTTGGTTTAAGAATTGATGTCACTAGGGACATGGCCTCAGCTTTTTTACATTTGCCCTTTGATATCTGCCGTTACTACTTTGTAAAAATACAGTCACTTGATATTAGCTATCTTTTGAATTAACACAGAATGTGATATACTGTAAGAACTGCTGTAGGAAACTTGTAAAATGATGCCTGTTGTGAGTCTCCTAGGGCTACTGAAATAAGTGATAAAACAGCAGTTCATCAAGGTATACGTATATAATCGTTCTGTAGCAAAGCATCCTTTATAATCTAAAGCTGAAGAAATTATTTTCCCATCAACCACCACATTAAGCCCAGTGAAGATTACCAATTACGCCTTAATAATGCAGAAATGTTGCCATATTAACTTAGTAATTTAGAAGGTGTAAAATCAAGTTCTATCAAGTAGTACTTACTACAACATTTGTACCTAAATACCTAAATGAAACATCATATTAAATGATATGGTAAAGTTATAGTTTTATTGCATCTAAAGCAACCTCTAGTGCAGCGTTGTCCTCAGATCTGAATTTATTGTTCAGCTGCAACATGTAAAGAACAAACTCAGAGTATGGACTGTCTGATTGCTTTCTTTTCATTGCTTTTGGCGGAGGTAACTGAGTTGTCTGGCTATATGCACAAGAGCCTGGCATCCCTGTTTAGGCCAATGGTAGTGATGATGGCAGAAAGAGAGATTTTCTGCCTGCAGGAGAGCACACCTGGGAGTTTTGTTACTCTTGACAAGTGTGTAGATAATCAAATCTCCTCCGATTCCTTTAGTAAATAAAACTCTCTTAAATGTTTTAAGAATGAAATAAGTAAGGCATTTTGAATAAAATGTAGATCATAACCTTGCAATACTCAGGAATCTATGCTGGGGAGAAGAAAAACAGCACAAAACAACAACACCTCAGTCAGCTCCCATTTTGTAAGGAGAGAAGCTGAGAAGCATCCGTATTTTCTTCTCACTAATATTGCAAAATAAAATTTCCTGAAAAATTACAGTGTGTAGTCTCCCAGAAAATGCTTTCCCTTCATAAAGCAACAGGTAGACCTGTGCATCAGTCTGCTATGTCCATATTATCTGGAGGAGATACAGATGGAATTACAGAGTGATAAGAAATTGATGTAGTAATTTAACTCTGTTTTACTTTCCTGGCTTATTCTCATCATGGTTTGCTCACCAATTTTCTGTTATTTCCTTTTGAATTGCTTCTTGTTACTGAATTTTGATGTCTGAAGTTGTGGGAATATAACTTGTGTTCATATACAAAACCTAGAAGAATTTGAGAATCTGGTTATTGTCATAAAGCTTAGATTATTTGATAATCTGGTTTTGAGATATGCTCTTAAAATGGGAATGTGGTTTTGTGTGGGCTATTTTATTTCGTTTTCCTTGAGGAAGTGAAGGTTAATGTATGGGCAGAAGGGCAGTTTCTTTAATGGCAGACTTCTCAGAGACTGGGGTATTGTTTCTTGAAGGCTGAGTTGTACTGTATCATTTTCACTATTCATATATATCTTCCGCAAATACTGCAGCTATTACCAATCATGTCTACTGCATTTTTTCCCCTATTTTTACTATCTTTTTAAAGATACTGAAACACAGAGAAGAGCAACAAATGACCAAACACTAAACCTGGGGCATCTTTTAAAAATTCTTTTCCTGACTATATTGTCTGAATATTTTTTTTTCTGTGGGTTCACATTCACCTACTCCATTGCAGGTCAGTTTCTCCTAGAAGAATCCCGCCTGATAGAAGCAGCTGAGATGGCAAAGAAAGCGGCTGAACTAGATAATACAGAATTTGATGTTGTTTTCAATGCAGCCCATATGCTCAGGTTAGTGCTTTTACATCTGCCTTACTTGATATTCTCCCTTCTTTTCAGGGGAGTCTCTACAGTCTTTGCTTACATGGGGTTTTTTAAACCCCAGTGCCTGTTTTGAATAATTCATTAGTAGTAGTAAGGTAAAAAGAACTGGAGTGAAACTTTTGCACAGTTTAGCACTATCTATTTTTAATTTTCTGTGTGTTAACTCATAATTTATTACCTTCGAAATTTCTGTTGTTCACAAGGAGGTAATCCTTTTTGCTGGCATATGAGAACAAGCGTCTCTTCTTTTCTGAAGAGCCTTCTGCAAGATTTCCTGTCTCCTAATTTTTAATGATTTAGGACACATAGCAACTGCAAATAAGAGACTGTAATTTTGATCTGGCTTTAACTAGATAATATTGAACATAGCTGTTTTTTTATTAACATCAGAAGGGAACATTATGATAACCATAAACCCATATAGTCTCAAACTAACAATAACTTTGAGACACAGGAGCAATTAATGTTATTATCAGAATCTATGATTTAAAATGTAGTCTCCTCTTTTGTTCTCTTATCTGAATAGAATAAAATTGTAGGCTTTTTGCTTTTGAAGCTGGCACACCTAGATATTCAGTAAAATTAAGCTTCTGCCTGAGCAGTATCATTAAACCAATGTTGCAATAATAGGTATCCACAGTGCTTATTTCTAGGATAACTATCTAATTATTATCTATTGCATACTTAACAGGTATAAGAACACTTGATTTCATTTAGGTTATATTTATATTTAGAAAATGCCTGAAAGGAGAATAAAAAATATACTTCATTAGCACAAAGCTGTTATTAGGATTGTTTCTCTAATGAAGATTTCTTGCTTGGCTGTTTATACTTTTTAACATTTAGAATATAAAATAAAAGGAAAAGAAAAGGAAAGAAAATAGTATTAATAATAGGGTAGAATCAGCTTCAGCTGAGTGACCTACATTTCAGAGTGAAAGTTTCTATACTAGGATTTTGAAATAAGCCCTAAAATGCCCTTTGAGAAATAACTCTTACATTAGGAAGGAAGCCAGGACAAAAGGTTCACTGATAAACATTAGATCAACCTCCAAGAGAAATATGAGTTCCTTTAAAGATTCTTCCCTTTCTCCTGATTATATTTTAAACATTATCTTCTCAAAATAGTATTCATTAATTTCAAACATTTATTTTAATGAATCAAATTCATAGAAATAAGCATAGCAAATTAGATATGAAGGCATGAATCCAGAAGGGCGTAGAGTGCTAGCCTCCTACGAGTTTCAGCGGTGAGACATGGAAGATGATTTAATAGTATACAGTGCCATAATTTTTCGATTTTTAAAAATATGGTGAAACAGATCTAATAAAAAGGTTGATAAATACTGTTCTGAAACCAAGATTAATACATCTCTCGCTTGCTCTGTGACCACTGAGTGAAGTAGCTCAGATCTTGAAGGCATATGTATTTACATCTATGTATATGGGTATTTTTTATTCAATCCTCCAGCCAGATCTGTGCCAGTGTAACTTGTATTGGTCACAGATATCCAACTTGACCTGATTGGGATTGGGCACCTTTAGGTGGTTTTGACCAGCATTGAGCTCAGTGATTGTAAAGTGCATTCTCTATTTTAACTGTAGACACAAATCAAAACCTTAAAAAACAAAGATACAAAACCTAGAAACACARAACCTTTAAAAAAAATGCTGTTGGTTTAACTAGTGCTCCTGTGGGAATACCCTATTGGTTTGATTTTTCATTTAAATATTCAAGTTTCTTTGTGAAGGATCCTAATGTCTTCCTAATGGAGTCTTAGCTTGTTTTGATGATTTAGCAAGAGTCYGGGTCGCAAAGTTAAATTCAGTGCTGCCAAGTATTTGCTGAAAAACACATGTRTTATGATCTGGCTGATTGTTGCTAAAAGACTATGATCCTACCCTAAGATCCTGACTGGTGTTTCTGCCTGCCTTTGTTCACTGTTTTATCTGACAATTTATTCAATATATTGTTTGTATAATAGTCACCAGACAAACACGATGTATGTTCATATGTTAGTACAGAGCAGCTATAAATCTGTCATGAGTTTGTGGGACTTCAGAGGAAGCTGATTTTCAGGATATTTAGAATGATAGAGAACAGAGATGATTCTGAAAGAAAAACAGATATAAAGGATACAAATAAGGAAAAAAATAAGACAATACGTAGACTSGCATAGAGTGATACGGTACAGGTGATGCTAAAGAGAATCATAAATGAAAGGCTGAAATTATTAAATATAGTAGTTACATATAGGCAAGTGACTGCTAATGAAGTACTATAGAGAGCTATAAAAACTGACTGGCAAGTGGGTAAGAATTTTGAATGGACTGAACACCTGTAAGGGAAAGAAAAACATTGTATTACGGTAGTTAACAAGGCATCAAAATGAGTTAACTGTGGTGAGAAAGGATAAATTTTTAAGGTGTCTTGTGGATTAAGAAGAGACAGGAATTGGTATCGATCTGGATGCTGAGCTAGGTGTCCAAAATGACAGGGAGGTAATAACAGCAAAGACTTTTTGTGTAATTTCTAACATTTTTCAGACCAAATAATCTTGCAAGTGATATACTGCAGAATTAGAAAGATAACATCTTTGTCTCCTATCATACTCGCATTTCCAGTTATCCCAAGGAGCATCGCAAGATTTAGAAACATGCAGACATTTCTTCAGAATTGCAGACAAATTCTGTAGAACTGGGTTTACAACTGCTTTAGATTGAGAATGATCACAGACTGTTTCCAAGTATGAATTATTTTCTGCTCTAGTGCTAAAATATTTTGTGTTTTTATTCCTTTACTCTCTAATCAAAATGTTTAAATTAAAATKAAGTCTTAATAAATAAATATTAATGAGCTTTGAAAAATTTTGAACAAAGCATGTACTGCATTTCTTTTTCTCTTTTCTCTTTCTCTTTTCCCATAAGTTTGAAACAGCATTGTTAACTTTGTCCAAAAGCAATAGCTGGATTTATAGAAAGCCTGTTCTTAGTTTAGTGGGTGCAGAAAAGAGACTTCTGCTCCTTAGGCAGGTCCTGCAAAACTGTTTACGTCCTGTCTTTGTGACCAATTCTAGCAGCTGAAGCCAAAGGGGAAAAAAAAGTTTAGCTCTGCTCGCATCGTTAAGGGACCTTCCCTGTTCTAATTACATGAACATAGTTATTGAGTTTTTGCACTGCTGACTTCTGTAGAATCCTGATAACGCAATGCCAGATGAATCGAATCATCTGCAATGGGAGTGAGAATGTAGAATGAATGTAATTAATTTCTTTGCRACAATCTGGTAACTTTTAGCTTTCACAGTACTCACTTTTAAAAGTTGTTTTTTGTACCAGATTTACCTTTCAAACAGCTTCATTCAAGGGTCATTTTGCCCTTCAAGTGGTTCTTCTTAAAACGATAATTGTTTGTGTGTGTTACTTTTGTAGTATTTACTATGCTGTTGCTTATAGCCTCAGTTTTTGAAGCCTTTCAGGAAAGCAACATACTTTTTAATGGCATGTGATGAGGTATATATTTGAAATAGTTAATGGCTTTAGTGACTAAGAGGAATCACTTATTAACAGTGTTAATTTTCACTTTCTAGTAGTATGCTGAGGTGAGCTGCTGCAGAATAGGTTTCTGGTAATGTAAGGCTTATATAATTACTGTGAGGACTGGCAGTGTAGTGGGATCCCTATACTAATTAGAAGGAGCAAAAGGGCTTAACGTTGTCTCCAAATGAGAAGAAGCGTAGAGAGACGAGCTTTGCTTTAAAGCACGTTTTGTAGGAATAATTAGGTTCTTCATACTTCGGTAGGACAATGGGTTGCTCCGGGCAACACTCATATTACGTGGAGTTATTGCACATTATTGGCTATTTGAAAACAGAAATTTAAACTAGAGCCATACTACGTGACATGATCTTTATTTTGTCATGAATTTCCCTTGGAGCATTTGGGCTCTCCAAATTAAGTTGCCTGTTTGAACATGCAGCGTAATTGCCRGCTGTCATAGGCACAAGCTCACCCTTATCTTACTGCCTAAGCAGACTTAATTCACTCTTAAATTATTGTATGTGTGTTTAAATGTATACATGCACGTGTATGCATGTAATTCTATTACTGTTACACAGCAGAAATGTGGGTGAAGGATTGCGTATATGGAATCTGATTATGGTTTATTGTGACTCAAAAAAATCCATTAAGAATCAAAATTCTGTATTTTAGAATAGGAACCTCTTGAAGAAGAAACATCTTTTTCCTAGCTGGAATTTCATTTAAAAATCAGAAACAGGAAGTCTGAGGCTTTGTGCCAATCTGCCAGTTAACAACATCCCTTTCCCAGTCAAATATTTATGTATCAAAACCAGTCAACATGGTCATTTTCTATTAAAGCAGTGTTTTCTAGTGATCAATATAAATGTAAAAAGAATCAAACTTGAATTCACCTTGGGTGTCAAAAAACCTAGGAGTCATGTATTGTAGGTCTGGAGGCTTAGGTTGGAGGATATGAGAGAGCAAAGTGAGGAGACATTTTTATCCCTTGCAATAAGATTAAAAGCTAGGTGTTAATTAGTGGAATTCAGATGTGTTTTCAAGGCCAGTCCTCATGAAAAGATTTAGGAAAAAGGTTGAAATATAAGTTAAAATTATGAAAAGGGCTCTATCTTCCCAACTTCTCCTTGCTTCCTTTTTCCTCCTTTTCTATTGCCATTTTTTTATCTAATGCTTTATTCTGCTGTGAATTACATTTCCTTTAGTAGTGATCTTCCATTGTTTGACACTGATCCAGAGCCCTTTACTGCTTAGTGGCATAGGGTTACTGCAATTTCCTACCTCTATGCCTTTTATTTTTCTCAAGGGAAAGCCGTTCCAGGCCTTAACATAATGAATTTCTAGTTTTGATTTCTAGTGAAAATGTGAACCAGAATTCTGCTGCATCTCAAATAAAGGAATTGCTCCTGAATGTCCCAGTAATGGGACTTGAATTTTCCTGAACAGATTAGTGTGGTTTACATTCATTTGTATAAACCATTTTTAATAGTGAACTATAAATTCAAACTGATTTTAACTTGGAAATTAATGATCCAAATTTAAAGATGTATTTATGGGAAGAATAAAAAGCAATACATTTCCACTGGGTTAAAAGGGGACAGGATTTTAATTTGTTCCATGTTCACATGCCAACAGCACTTCTTTTTGAGGTAAAGGGTACTGTCTGTCTCTGCCTTCTGGGGAGGGCACCTTGTATAGGTGCAGAATTTCACTGCATTCAGAAATACTTTCTTTCCTGACAGTTCAGTGTAAAAAGAAGAAGAAAACACTATGACATGTTTAGTTTGTTATGCCTTTTATTAGGTCCTTAAATTCAGAAGTTTGAGTTTTGATCTGTTTTGTTCTTGTTCAGTAGTTTCAGGTGCTGCTAATGCCCAGCGGGAGTGATTCAGAAGCGTGTTAAATTAATGTTTTTAGACATTCAGTCATTTCTAACCACTTGAGCCACTGAATTGATACATTTGCAAAGTAATGTCTGGGCTTTTTTTAATACCTAATGCTTCATAGAAAAAGCAATTGTCATTTTTTTCCCTTCATTTGAATCATTATTATGATAACAGGGGAAAAGTGGCCTGCTGGGTAGTCCTGCTTGATTGTTCATATGCATCTAGCATCTTTCTTGTGACATTTATGTGATTAACTTATATCTGTGAGCCAGTAGCCAAAACGAAAAATGAGAGGGAAATTGAGAAGCTGGAGACAAAAGAAGAAGGTAATGAGAAGAGATAAAAAAGGACCTGATGAAACAAACAAAAAAAAAGTTTTAATTTCTTTGGCAGTATACTGTGTTTTCATCCAGGTATTATACTGATACCTGAGGGAATGAAGAAATAAACTTCTAGAAATTAAACTCCTAGGAGAGTGTCATTGGCATCTATAATAATATGGAAAAGGAAAACATGGGTTGGTAGTTGTTCGTACACCCAGAAACCGATCCCATTCTCCTTGGGTATGGGAGATCTAAGTTAAAATATCCTCTCAGTCTGATGTGAGTAGATGTTGAAATCTGAACTCTCTCTTCCAAATGAATTCTGTGAATCATGGAAACCCATTTTTGAGAAATCATTTTATTCACTGCATTCTTTTTTATTGAATGATGGTGTTCTTGGGGAGGCACAAAAACATAAACTATATTATTTATTGACCAACAGCTTCATAATGTACTTTTGAAGTATGACAGGTTTTACAAAAACTGGGCCAGATTTTATTGTGGTGAAGACTTGCATGTCTCCAGTTTTGCCCCAGATGAGTATTTGGTCTTCTGCATTTCTGTCTAATGTATACTAATACTGTTTCAGAACTGAAAAGACAATATAGAAAGAGGGTTTTGTTAGATATAAAGGATATTCTGAACTACAAAAGTATTCTAGGTTGAGATACTTTGTGCTTGTTAGGCTAATATCCTTAAATGGTGAGGAGTAATTGCAGAATTTTGATATTATTTTTAAATATGCCTTCTTTTTAACTGAAGAAAAATGAAGTTAACTGTACTATTTTTTTTTTCTGTCCTGATAGACAAGCTAGTCTCAATGAAGAAGCTGAGAAGTATTATGAAATGGCAGCAGGATTAAGACCTAATGTAAGTACTTTCCTAATGCTATCCATTACTTAAATTGATGAACTTGCTACAGTGCTGAATCCTTTGTGTTGAGGAGAAACTTGTTGCTGGAGTGGTTGCCCTCTCAGCCTGTGCTGTATCTGTTCTTCTAATGGGTAAAGCCATTCATTTGTCAAGCCAATCACTGTTCTTGCAGATTACGTTAGTGTAATATTCTAGCAACACGTTTATTAACATACTTCAAAAAGATTTCTATTTTCAGACATATTTATCTACTTTTAAATATAGTTTGGAAAGGTGGTTCTTGTACTATCTCTATTAACTAATAAAAAAGAGAATGAAAGTCTATTCCATGATCCACTCTGTCAGGCATTTTAAATAATACCTTTATGTCTTTTCCTATATGATGAACTTCTGGCAAGTATTGTTCTTCAGTACGCTTAAAGGTGATTTTACCTGAGGTACTTTGCTGTTGTACCGTTGACAAAGATAGGCTTGTCCTTCGACGCGGAAGTATGTAGGATTATATGCGAGTTCCTTTTTAAAAAAGAAGAGGAAAGCTAATACCCAGTTTTATTACATGAGGATCCAAAGGAATTAAATATTTACTTTTTACTATTTCTTACTAAATCTTGTAGTTTCTTTTCAATTACCTTCGCACTTTGGGGTGTGTGTGTTGAGGGGGGAACACCCATAGATACAAATGGGCCAAAATTTAGCTTGAATATTTAATACTTTGTCTATGTAATAAATGAAAGATAGAATACATTCCTGTCAACAGAATTCTGTAGTGCTAAACTTGAGGTTACATATTAGTAATTTTAGTCAAAATATATTAGAAGACAATACACAGTTTTAAGCAAAAAACTTTCAGGCCTAAGAACCAAAACCAACCTAAGTAAAACTAGAAACAAGATAACAAGATAATTTTAAAAATTATAATTTATTCAAATGAAATTAGAAAGAACTTCCGTCTCTAAAAGGGAAAAAACACTCAAAATCTCAAAAATATCTATATTTCTTTGATTCATACTTCTTAGGATAACATTTTAGAAATCATAGTTCTTTATACTTTCAGTAAGTCTGTTTTCTTTTTTTGACTGAATATCTAAATATTGAAAGAATATCCTCAGAGTTGGTATGGCTGCTGTTTTCTTCTCTGTATTTCATCGTATTCTCAAAATGTTTCTAGGAAGCATTTTGTTCTTATATAACTGCATATAAATATGGTAAATGTGTAAATATGATATGTATATAAATGTGTAAGGTTTCTCAGAGATCTTCAGAAGTGACTGAGGTCTTCTATCTCATAGTGGTAGTACTCTAAAATTTAGTAAAGCGATGTAAAGCTTATCAGCCTAGGAACATAGTAAGACCCAAGTATCCTTTTTGCAAGATAATATCATCTCAACAATTTATTATAGCTCATCTCAACAATTTGTTGTAGCATCTACTATAGATACTTACTGAATCAGCACAACATTTGCTCAATTTGGACTGCATTGCACAAACCATTATCACCATTGTACTGTGGAATTAAATAGGAGAAAAAAATATTTGGATGTAATGGGGATAGCCCAGAAGTAGTTCAAATTAAAAACCATAATGCAGTATGTATTACATAGTCATGTTACCTTAGCACTCAGATGCTTTGCTGTCCATTGTGCTACACTACTTGTTAATGTAGACGTGTCTGTCTGTCTCTTAAAAAAAAAAAAAAAAAGTGGGTCTTGGTGCAGCTATTTCTTACTATTTCTTAATCCTGTTCGTCGGACCTGAGAATTTCTAGTATCAAGTATTCCAAGCAAAACATGGTTTTAATATTAAATTACTATGATAAGGTGGTCATCTTCTCACATAAAAAATGTGAAATTTTACTAATAGTGTAAGATATAAATGATTTAGAAGTAGAAAGCATCCTCCCTGCCCCTCCTTGCCTTGCTGAAAAGGGTTTATATCACTTCTGCCAACTGTGAGGATTTTGCAGTGTTTTATTTTTTATAGAAAATTTGCAACACTCTTTTTCAGATCATCAGTCAACCCTGTTCATAATTCTTAGCTCATTATTCTACATCAGAATAATTTTTCTCTGTTTAGAAAAAGTTGTATCTTGATATGTAATTAYTATGTACTATATCAGAAAAATATCTGCAACTTGATTTTTAAATTAAAAGCTCATAAATATTGATGTTCAGCTTTTTAAAGAAATAATTCCACTTTTATCATCTTCAACATAAAGCTTCTCATCTTTAAGCTTTTCTAAGTTTAACTCACTAGGTAAGCATCATATACATGGTTCATGACTTATTTATAAATATTTTAATGATACAGAGTGGGAAAGATGTATCTGGTTTTCACTGGACCTGTCTAGAATACCAATCGAAGGAAAGATTGTCATGTTTCCCGTACAGTTTTGTTGTTTTATTTTTATTAACTGTCCAATTTACCGTAATCATTTCAGAGTGGAAAGAAAAGAAGTCACTCATAAGGAGATTTTCTAGGCAGTGAGTAATATCATGTGGATGTGGTAACACAGAAGCTCCCAACCTTTCAAGGGAGGACAGAATACAAATTAGCTGGCCATAGTGAAATCCTGTACACTTAATAGCTACATCTGTACTGGTAAATTAAAAGTGCCCAGAGCTGCTCTCCAGCAGTAAGCCAACTGGCCTACTGGTCAGAGATGCTGCAAGGGCCCCGGCCAAAGTGGTGTAGGACCCATTCTAATAGCTTGAAAATGCAGATAACGGAGTGGTGACCTGGAACATTTTTTATTATTTTGGATATAGTCTGTATATCTTCTCGCTGTTTTATGAATATGAAGGATCAGCAAAATTATCTGAGCCAAGATGCTAAAGAAATATCTTTATTTCAAGCAAAATATATTGCTAGAGGATTTTATTTTGATTTTTCATACATCACAAAAGAGCTGAAAGCATTCTTTTTGTAGTTGAGTCAAAATGAGATGTATGAATGTAATGTGCAACTGTATGCACACMTGCAGCTCCATAAATACATTTGTGTGCCTCTATTTAGTATTAGTTGCCAAGAAATCTGTCCCACATTCCCCCTCAATGAAAATACGGTAGCAGCTCTGAAGTCCTCTGGTTTGTCCAGTGGGTTGTTATTTTTCTTAGAACAATTGAATGATAAAAGCATTTAACAAGAATGTTTCTTCTTATGGTCTTTGAGACAGTACCTGTTGATTTTAGTGAACTTTGGATCAGTATTCCAAGTTAACCAAACTTTTCTACTTTTCTTCAGGATATTTTTTTTTCCTGCATTTCTCCAGTCACTCCTTCAGATTCCAAGTTGACAACCCACTACTCTGTCACCAACTCCTTATTCCCTATACCAAGGCACCTAAATTATTTATTCCTCCTTATTTAGGATTAGACCAGTGCCTGGATTCTGAGAGATTTTCAGCTAGTTCAGCCTGAAATAAAATTCAGGTTTCAACTTTTTTGTTTCCATTTCTTTATAAATATTGCATATTATGTGTTATTGCTGGTACCTCTTCTGTAAAATACCACCCTTAGGGGCAGTAAGAAGTACTAATAATGCTGCAAACTATTCAATCTTTTACTGGTTGTTAGGGAATTCAGATGCTCACCTTAGCCTTCAGATGGTTTCCATCATTCATAACAATTTTGTCCTCAGCATTCTCACTTTTACCTCCTTTTCTTCAGTCTTTCATGTGTTCCTCTTGGTTTTGGRAGGAAATCTTGCTTCCCACTTGCCCCCAGGCATAAGCCCTTTGGATGCAGAAGCTGCTGTGCTGAAACTTTCTACAGTCATTTCCAATTTAAATATCCTTCTTTCCCTGGGGCTATCTCCCTTTTAATTGTGACCCTGAGGGCCCAGTACTTCTGGGGAGCTTCACCTTGGATGTGCCCAGGGTCTCTTCTGGGATAAGCAGCTCACATGCAAGAAATGGAGCTGCAAAGCACAAAGGATAACAACTCTAATAATTGACTTCGATGTGATATGCTTTCTTATTTTAAAATACAAGACACGGAAATTTCAGAGCCTGAGAACAATATACTGAGACTTCAGATTTTATTATAGTTGTGACTAAGGAGGCTAAACATCTTAGGCTTAAAAACAAACAGAAGAAAGTGTTTAATTACAGGAGAAATGCAACTCATTTGAAAAATACAAACCATTGTTTTTGAAAAGCAAAACACAACAGGATCGTATTTTCATAATATTGGTGGTGAATCATTTATCATTGAATTAATTCTGTTAGGACTGAAAAGTACTGCGAAAACATTTATTACATTGAGTAAAGTATTTGCAAGTAAGATATGCCCAGTAAAGGAACAGTCAATTACAACACACATGAGCTGAAATATATATCTGCTCCTTGAACATAATCTTCCCTGTTGGATGCAGTTTTGATATACGTTCATTCTGCAGAGTGTAAAAGAATTATAGCACTTCGGTACAATAGCAGCAGCAGCTGAAATACAACTTGGGCATAAAGAAAAACAAACCTGGCTGGTATTATTCCAGCTTTAGACCTAACTGTTCTCTTAATAATGTTCATGATTGGCCTTATTTGTGATAGACGTGTATTTAACCTTGCTTAGAGTAATTTCCAGTCAAATTTCAGAGGAGCGATACTTTTTGTAGAGTGTAGTGCTTCTTTGCAAATGGGAGTTGTTTTTCTTAAATTTCACTGAAGAKGTGGGCATTCCTCAGGTTACGTTTGTTCATTTTCAGATGAGTAAGAGTCAGCACAGAGCCAGCTTCCCCAGCAGAGCTGAAGTGGAGAGGAGAATCCAGGCAGTGGTTTTGGGTGGGGGTCTGCTTTAAGAGCTACAAATCRTTTCTTGCAGGGCTCCCTTCTCCTCTGTCTGTGTCGGTAATTTAGAGGTATTACCTTCCCTAGCCCCTGTATCTTTCTGAATACATCCTAAAAAATGCATTCCCACCGGGTGTGTTTACCATAGTTGAAACAAAATCATTTAGAGCCTTCGCGGTGAGAAGCACTTGTGTTAGTTCTAGCAGTGTTCACTTGGATGTGTGTTAATCTCACTAAAGCAGCCTGGTTCTAACAAATGCCACTGAGTGAAGAAATGAAAGTGCAAGTTTCCTGGACAGAAGACATTTATGCAGTAATTATTCAGAGTGGGAATACTGCTGAGAAAATTCTGTATTCAGAGAAAGTTTCTAGGTGCCCTACATCTTGTAATGTTTGCAAGCCAGGAACTGTTTGAACACATTAGGCACTCTAAAATGTGCTTTAAGCTCCTTTTGTTGTGGAAAAATCAGTCATCCAGAACATTTCTAATTTTTAAGTATGAACTTGAAACAGCTGATCTCTAAAAAGCAGCTCTAGAACCCCCACATATGGCCGATAGATCTTGAGAAGAAAGGGCACTTTGAAGCGTGACCTCAAGAGTATTAAATGAAAGAAAGCCCACCAGATCCTTAAGACTTTGAGCCACCACCTTGAGCTGATTGGCTTAGAAGCATTCCTCAAGGAGATGCCATGACCTGAAAGCCACTACCCTCCCAACCACATATTAGTGCTGCTTACAATCTGGAGCTCATGACAGCTTTAAGCCTCATGTCATCGGCACATTGTCAGATACAGCTGTTTCCACTCTACCACTTCAAAAGAGCTTGATTAAATGTCTTACTGTAACAACATACATAAAGACACACACATAGAATGAGGGGGAAAAGAAAAATGTACCTATGAGCAAAACAAATATAGTTTCCACTAGATGGTTTAATCATGATGTGGGGGACTAAATYATGCCTTGAGTTGGAGGTCTACGTAATCAGTTAACACAGTATCGTATTAAAAAGCAGTTTCTGCAAGTGCTTCTTTTATTTTTGTCCAAAACGTGGAATAGAGATTTAATGACAAAGGCTCCAGGCTTGCCTAAAGCAAGTTCTGCCTAGAAGTATCTAACAGCTGAAAGAAGAATCGTAGTGATTTCCAGGTAATTGACTGTATTTTTATAGCCTTCACATAGATAACATGCTTTCAATGCCTCCAAATGGCAAGTGTTTAGAATTTGTTTTTATTCATGGCAAGACCTCTAAAAGACAGGAAATTTACTTTCTATAGTACATRTATATTTAAAAAATGAAATAGGTGTTGGACTTTGTCATACATAACCGAGATTTACTTTATCATGTAGTTTTTCCTTAGGTGTTTCGGTACCAAATTTCTCTCTTTGACTTCTCCCAAACATTTAGTAATTCTTTCATTCACCTTGACCACGCTAAGAGTAAGTGTGAGGGAAATGGCTTTAATGCATTTTGCTAGCATTGTTAAAGGCATGTTCTTTTTTGCCAAGGTGAGTTTTCATAAAACTTCYAACAGCTCCTGCTGTGTTAGTTCTGCTGCTGATGGTAGAAATGGGTTGTTAAGCAGTGATTCTTGGGTTGCCTGCAGCTAATCCTCAGCTAGGGAAAAAATAGCAYTGTTCCTTGCTTCACCAGATCCAGTCTCCTTCTCACGCTCCCCCAGAGATATTGCAACTCCCTCACCAGTGAAGAATCTATTGCTCCAGCAGCACTTTTGAGAAGGTCTACTAACCTCTTTTATCCAAACCCAGTAGGACTGTCTTTCCGTTGTATTCCTGGCTTCAGGAGCACAGTACAAACAAAGCTGATAATGGTCCTCTAGAGAAATATTGTTTGATTTCTACACCATGTATTATTGCCAATAAAGCCTGACTTTCCAGTTGAAAAAACATGTTCTAAAATGTTCTTCTGCTTGTTTTCTTGCTTGTTCAAAATAGTCATCCTATAGAAATCTTTTATCCTTCATGTATAGGTGCTGCAGAGTGACCACAGAGCCGTACTTTTGTAAAGTCACAGTCAGTGTCTGACAGATTCACTTTTTCAATTCTGTTCCATTACGTTTGTCTGCCTTTACAGAAGGGAGGAGGAACTTGCAGTGGTTGCCTACCTGCCCTTAGCTGTTCCCAGGTTCTCCTGTGTTGTATTCATGGCTGCCCATCTTCTCACTACCAACACCAGCTGCTGCTAAGCATCTATGCTAAGCATATTTAAGACTTCCTCTCAAGCCAAACTTCCTCCCTAGTGACTTGAGTGGCTGTGGATTCCTTCCAGACCAACAGTACTTTTGACCTCATGAAAATACCTCTTTTCTTTTCTCTTGTTGAAGGTGAGAGGAATAAGGAARCTTCCCAGGATCCAATTCTTCATCTCTTCTTGCTGTATTGCCTTTCAAATGCTGAACCAGTTGTTATGGGGCATACAGGACTTTTAGGGACTGAAAGGGATCTTACCTCCTCATGAGAACATAGGCATGACTGATGTGAACTGCATTTCCGGATGACATACTTTAAAAGTTTGACTTCAGACAAACATGGGAGGGGAGGCTTAGGCATGGACCAGCTCCCCTGGGAGCGGAGGTAGTRAAACACCCTGAGAGACAAGAGGACACTACTCTCACTTGATCTCAAAAGCGTGAAAGTGTGTTGTAAACTGGAGGGAATGTCCCATTTGACAGACAAGGAAAGGTTCGCTCTGAGATTTGGTATGAGAATAGCTGTGGCACTTGTCTGCCTGACTAACAGAAGACAGAACTTGCCTGYACGTTGTACAGCATGGGGAGCTTCGAGGCTGAGCAAAATCTGCCTTTCATTGCAAGTAGCAAGATTCTATGTTTGCAGACAAGTAGCAACAGCTACTGCTCATCTATGTAAGGAGCTTACCAAGGCCTGGTCTCTCTCTGCTCCTTTTGAGCTGGAAAACTTTTTAAATCTGAATTGGGCTGATTTTTGTGTTGCAAAGAAGGGCTGTACCTCTTCCAGGTTACTATACTGTGTTCTTATTTCCTGTCTGGAACTAAATGTGTAGCAGAATCATACATTGGCTCTATGTAGCTATTGTAAGATGACCATGTTTATTATTTTGAATAAAACAATTATCTTTACATATTTGAAATTACCTTTATATTTGTTCACACTCCTCTTAAATATTTTAAGACACATCTAATCTATTCCTTGTAGCGAGTTCCCTGCTTCAAGATAGGCTTGTGTACAGGCTATTGTTCTAAATATTAAAATATTTCTACTTAGGACAGATTAATACCTCCAACTTTAAAAACAGCAGCAGCAACAACAACAAGACAAAGTGGGAAAAAAAAACCCACATAGCATTTCTCATCCCTATGAATTCTGTCAGGGGACAAGAAAGAACACAGACTGTGGGAAGGGGGATATTTACCTGTAATACGGAAGCACAATATCCATATGAGTTGTATAATTTAAAAACCAACTTACTCAGCTGTGGAAAACACTGAATTTCCTTTGGGAAATACAGGAGACTGTTTTGCAGCTTTGCCCCAGAACACTGTATGTCCTTTCTTCATGCACACTCACAGCTCTGTGAAAGCAAAGATTGAACATGCTTTGAGTGATTATGGAATACCTAAATCCGGTTCTCAATATTGTGATCCATCTTCATGTATTATGCATGGTAGGAAGGTTGAAATCATGTCATTACAGTTCTCTGCTTCAATTTTGTGAGAGTTATAGGGAGATCTTTTTATATTCTTTACAGGTGTTAAACAGTTAAATATGTAAAATAAATACAAGCAGTTAAATATGTAAATACCTGAGATTGATTGACTCATTGAATGTAAACATCTTGCATGATCTGTGAAATTAGAATAAAAGATGCCTTTTAATTGATATTTCCCACCTAAAATAATTTATTCTACATTAGTATCGTAATCAATAAATAACTGTTTTCTCTGAGCAATTTCTCAATGACTGAAATGAAAATGCATTTGAGCTTCTTCTGGTTACAAAGATTTTGCATTGCTGTGGCACCATTGACTTTCTTAGAGTTACTTCTGTTTTTCTGCATGTAAGAGGTAAATTGGACACTATAGTTCCTGATTTCTTAAATTATGTAAACAACTGTAAACAGATTTTAACATAAAATTTTTCAAACAGTGTCTTGAATGTCCAGAAACACTCTGCAAAGTAAGCAAGAAACCAGTTGTCATAGTAATTTGAAATACTTTTCTTTTAATTTTTAGCTGTGAAAATATTTACAGTTTTTCCATAAATATTAGTGCTTCTACAGCCTAATTATTGAAATAATGTATTTTCTGAGGCATTAATGTCCCTGAATTGTAAAAGGTACAGAAACTTCCAACAAATATTGGAAACAAGCAGCTGTAGATTAGCTCAGCTTTTCTGATTGAATTAACCCTTAGATCTTCATGAAATCACCAAACAATTACTCTTACCAGGAACTGTTGAAACAGTAATTTTCTATTTAAAACTTAAGCTGAGTGAGAGAGAGAAACTCTCTGATAATTCATATGATATTCCCTTAGGACATAGGTCATAGAAGCTTTTCGATATGTCTGGTAGAAAGCTCTTACGCTGCTGGTAAAGTCTTTTCTTCGCACCAAAAAAACCCCAAACCTAAAATGTTTTGGTTTATGCATGCATTTTCCGTTGTATTTTCCTACTGACCTCTGCAGTAAAAAAGAAGTTTTGTGTGTCTAAATTTACAAAAATCATGCAGGCTTATTATTAGTTCACTGACATGTTTTCAAGAATTTCCTGGCTCTATTATTAAGATATAAGTCCGTTTTTATTTCTGGACAGCTAACTAGAGACAGAATACACTTTTTCTGATCGCATACAAGAATTGAAATTCTCAATGGATAGGTCATAAGTTCTCCAATGAGAAGAAATTCTCATACCGAGTACTACTTAACCAGCTTATTGTCAAGACCCTGATAAATAAAATGTGTAGTTCTGTGCCTTAATTAACTTAGATTGAAACTCTAGTGTCAACACGTTTATTAAGCAAACTTACTTTTTATGTGCCTATATGCATTTTTATTATACAAATCTGAAGTCTTTATCTGGTGTATAGATATGGTCAGTCCACCAGAATTATTTGAAGAAAAAAGGATGTGAGTTAGTCATGTCACTTGGAGGGCGGATTTGTTTCATGTAGTATTTCATCTACATATTTATAGACAGATTCACAAAATTACTTTTTAGGATGTGAATACCGAATAACTGTGCAATGGCTGTGCTTGCGCTCAACTCTGAAATTCATTTAATGAATAAATCAAAAAGTAGACTTATGAAACTAATTAATAGGATGTCACAGCCTACATTTGTACTGTTGATTTAAATGAAAGGAATCCTCATACTTTGAGATGGTGGGAGGTGGTAGTTTGGAAAGAAATAGTCTCTTGAACTGAAGTTCTGGAAGCAAAGATGATGCATTACGGATGAATCTGTTGCCCTTGTCTGGTTTTCACGGTCTTGCCACGCTCCCTGCGTCAGTTCCTGGAGAGAGCAGGATTGGCTTTGCCTTGTATATGTAACCCTCAGTGTCAATCAGAAATAAAGTGCCATGAAATATAGAACTCTCAGCAGTATATTAGCATTTTAGAAATTAAACCATCTGTTTGAACCCAATTAAAAGAGAATCCAGCAAGGATTTTCCTAACAGAGTATTCCAGTGCTCATTCTGGAGACAATGCAATGATTTTATTGTGCAATTAGAACTGATAAGGAAGTGCTTTTAATGCTCATTAAATAAACTCAGCAACACTACATACTCAGTAGGGTGTTCTGCGATAAATATCTTCCTAATTTTCTTTCTAATCTATCGTGCTGATGTAGTTCCCATTCTAGGGATGATTTTTAGATGTAGGTTGAAGATTTGTTTTTGATCTCCCCCCACAAACTTCTATAGCTTTTCTTGAGACAGTGTTGAAAGAGCCGGATGGAATTAGTTCAAAGCAGTTAAGACAGGACTGCAACACTTATGTCAGTAATATGATCATTTGACAATGATTATATCCATAAGCATTTTTTTCTTGACACATTTGGTGCAGCTGTTTTTGTTTGTTTTGGTTTGTTTCATTTTACAGAGTATCTAAATTGTTGTCTGGAGAAAAAAGAAAAATAGCCCTACGGTAAGGCTGTTTTTGTTCTGAGATCTGCCTGTGAAGAGTTTTCTGTACGTTTGCAGAGTGCCAGGAAGAGAATGGGTGGGAGGTGGCAGATTGAAGTCATGTTCTTGGAATTTGTCTTTAAAAGTGATTTTAGTACAAGTTTGAATGTGTTTTTCCCTTGGAAAGTTGTAGTCTGGAGGTCAGATGTCTACTAATGAGAAGATGCAGTGAGGAAAGAATAGGCAGCTTTTCGTTTCCCACCAAAGCGATCCCTTTTTGTTGAGACACTCTGGACCAGTGTGTATTGATCAACTCTGCATATTGTTTTTACATGACTCTATATACCATGTATCATTTATTTTACTGGAGAACAAATATACATTCCAGTGTACCTATCCCTTTGAAACCTATTTGCCATATAAAGAGCAGTTCTATTACTAAGCTGAGACAATTTTACTAATTCTTCAGGTGCTCCAGTAAAGTTGTCTTCCTGCAACGGTAAGTAACCTTAATCTGGCATARTGATTTGTAACAGTGCCAGTTGCCTCAGCATCTGGCTGCCTTAAACTTACTGAAAACAGTTACAGCGTGAAAGAAAAGAGAACTCTTTTCCAATAAAACAACAACAATAAAAGAGAAAATCCACCGTAAAAGCCTAGATTAAATTCCACATGAAGGTTTACTGAATGTCTCTTAGACACCATGGGGTGGATGATTGGTATCTTTATGATGGAGTTATTTAGTAGAGGGTTATTGTAACCCAATAAATTGACTTCATTTCTTTAGGTCAGACTGCATTTAAATACACTCATAAATAGAATTATCATGGTTATTCTTCTCATACTTAAAAGATCAATACATTAATTATCCTTAATAATCCTTTATTAATTCTCTTCTAAAGCATCCAGTTCTGGTAGCCACACTGGTGGAGCCTTTGTTGATTGATTCACAAATTGGATACTACTTTTATCCATAATGGAGGAGGGAAATGCTTTCTAAACGGAGACTATGGAGATCACAAAATAGGCAAACCTTTTGATTTGGGGAATAAATGTGAATTTCAATAAAAAGATTGCTAGTGATATGACCCAAAGTTAATTTCTGTAGGATCCTGTAGTGTTCAGATGGAATGGATGGTTGGTGTAGTGAAAATATATACAGAGAAGGCAAACTACCTGAGCCATTAGCTGAAGAACCTATGTGTGGCTTCCAGGGGTCCTGGATTCCTGTCCCCTCCAGGCACTGGAGGGTTTTCCCTGGGGCAGCCTGGAGCAAGCATCTGGTTTCACAAAGTTACTTTGGATGTTGAATTTCAGAGTTAGAAGCTGAACTTTGATTTATTTTYGGTGCTAGACCTGTGTATATTAGATATCTTCTTGCACGTTAAGAAATAATTAACTTTTTTTTTTTTTTAAGGAAAATATTAGTGAGTGTTGCTTCCTTTATCCAGTTCTTAAGACTTAATTTGAAGAATACAGAAAGCTTATGCTCACTAAATAGCGGTTATGGTCATATGTAATCTTAAGTGCACACTTCCAGGGTAATATTTGCAGATTTACCGTTGAATATAACACATCTTGCTGTTATCAATATTAATTACTTACAAAGCATTGCAGATGTATATGCTACTGAATAATGGATCAGCTCRGTAAATAAGGCTGAAAGTAGTTATTTCTTTTTTTTAAAAAAAAAAAAAACAAGTTGCAACCTTGTAAAAGCATAGCAAGTGATTAGTGGCTAGTGGTCTTACTATTAGCAATCAAAAGACCACATTATAGAATGTGCAGCCTTGAAATCTTTAAGCTACAAGAATCAAAGTTAAACCCTCACACTAACCTTGGAAGTTAATCATTTTAATATGTGCTGTTGATTTAATTGGTAAATGCCATGTAGAGAACACCTGCAGGTTCCTGGCTGCCAAAAACTCGTGTGTGAGTTCCTAGGTACYATGTGGAACGATGCAGTTCAGCACTGCAGAAGGGCGCAGCAGAACATGCCTCGTGCTTTTTCCTCAGCTCCTCCGATAGTCCGGTGAGTAAACCTGAAGTTGAGGCAGAGCATGGCATGACCTTTATGCTTGGGAAACAGGCATGAAAGTGATAGGAGCCAGATGAAAAGGATAAAAGAGAAGAAAAAAGATTGATGTGCGAATTCTTGAACATTCTCCACACAGAGATCTTGGAAAGAAAAGGCTTATAGACAAGGTTTTCAAGTACCTTCAGTTGTGTCTACTGTGGAGCATAAACGTAGCTCCCTCACCTTAGGAGTTCCCTTATTTGTTTATGAAGCTATGAGGGTTGTTTGCATTTGTAAAATTGCTTTGGTAACATCATGTTTGTAATTTTTCGCACACTGAAGTTGCATTTTTGACCAATTTGAAAATATATTCTGACACTATTGATAAATAGCTTTGTTATGGAAATTAGGTCACTTCTAGGAGATATCAATTGTATTTTCCTACCAATGCAATTATTGTCATAAATTTTTAAGGGGGATAGTGATTGAWTCTGTTGTCTAGCGAAGTTTAGTCAAAAGAAACTGCCTGTTGATGGGCAGAATGGAGGCAGAAATTCATGCTAAAAATTCCTACAGTCTCCAGTAATCCCCTAATAGCAAGATAATTCTTTTTCTTTTCCTTTTTTCTATTTCTGCAATGCTGTCTTAAGAGTGATTGGGCATAATATAAGCCCTGTATAACTTTCTGAGATTCTCACTCATTATTAGTGCTCAGAGTAAGAGTATCAAATTACATAATGGTTGACATAGCCTTTCAATCCAGAAAGCTGTACCTTGCTAGTACAGATACCAAAATAGTTTTGGAAGACGTTCATCAGTATCAATAGTCTTGTTCTTTAGCATTTAATTCAGCCAACTACGCTTGTCAACCAAAGGTGCAAAACCTTGTTAGATGCTTAACATTTCGCCCACATCTCTTGAGTCAAAATACTGGAAATCTTACAATTTTGAGGTTTCCTTGTAGAACTTAATTAAATTTTCAAGGCTAGAATGACAGATGAGCATGAAATTTAGTACTTGGTTATTCTACTTAAAAATGGAAATTTTAATGGAGCACTTCATATGCCTGAGACTAGCATCTTGAAAACCTGTGAAAACTTCTCTGGGGACTGATGTATTTGATCAGTATCTGGCCAAAAATAAATAATGATGCATTCATTTTCAGCAGTGTTTTTTGTTTTCCAGTGAAATTTTATTGGACTGTGAAACCTGGACTTTTTTAAAAAAGCTAGTAGTAGAGACTCTGAGAGCTTTAGAGCACAATTTCAGATGATCTCTAATGTACAGTGTTYTCTTAAAAGTAGCTAGGTTTGATCTTACTAATATGGACAGCTATTGTAATCAGCCCTGTCTCTCTGCTGCTGGGTGAAGTATGGTATATTTRTTTAACACTTTCTTTTGAATTAATAATGTGGTTTAGCTTTCTTTAGGCAGTAACACAAAACCATTTATTTTTCTGATTTCCARTGTTTAGAAAGAAAGTGTTTATGTGCAAAACTACATATTTATTAAGAGGTTCAATTCAATTTTAAAATGCCTCGAGTTTTTCTTAATAGCACAAATTTTTATTATGGAAAGATTTTGAGCAATTTCTTTTTGTCAGAATGGTACTACAGATGACATTTCCATTTAGCAAGCCTTTCACTTGCTGGGAATACAGACTTATTAATTATCACGCAGGGTACTGTTGTTAGACAAGGTAAAGAAGTTGTTAAATATTTTAAATCGTAATTGTAACTGGGTATTAAAATGATCAAATGGTAGACATCAGAGCACAGTTGGATTTCTATAAACAAAAACGAAGCCATTTGAAGATTTTTTTAATGAAATCCTAGAGTGCTAGAAAGAAATGTGTAAGTTTATCATATGTTATGAACTGATGAAAACATTCAAGCAGGGAAGCTAAAGGAGTTTAATTAAAAACACTTTGAGGCTTGGAAAACCTACTTTTGTTAATTTTTTCAACGTAACCATAATATTAAATACTTAAAATGTATGTTCCTGTTTAGCTTTTATTATGATAATACGAGTAAGTTATCTAAAATAGTCCATCATAGTTTCAATATAAATCCAGAGTTACTGCTAGGACGTTTTTTAAACATCAATCAAAAGAATTGATGTATAACCATTGGAGGAGAATCTAGATATACAGAAATTATAAATGTAGGGACATTTAGGGGGCACTTTTAAAGCTGTCAATATGATCTGCARCTAAAGGCAGTTGTAACACACGCGTTTGTTAACTTGCCTGTATATTCTGAACTTGTATGAAGGCCAATGRTAGATAGTTTTTCAGCAGCAAGATGTAACATACATCCATATGTGCTTTTCCATTTTTGAATAATTTCATTTTTAAAGCCCTGAGCATTCTCTGAAAGTTAAGATGAAAAAGACACTGGTGGCAGGGGGAACATTGGCTGGAGAATATGGATGCTAAAATGTCCTCTATTGATGTGATAATTTGAGAGGCGAAGTAGACTGCTTGATGCTTCCCTCTCGTGCCAAGTTGCAGAACTCTTCCCAACTCACAGCTGTGGATTTCCTTTAATGATGCCGATGGCTAAACCTATAAGCAAACCAAATGATTTCATGATGCGCATGTGGGTGAAAACTCTCGTCTCTCTGCCATCCATAAATGTAGAGGAACTGGTAGAAAAACTTCATTCACTTTCTAGTTTCTGAGTTTAGGTGCAAATATTTGGCARTGTGTGGTTTTAGACAGAAACCTCTGCAGCGAATTTTCAGAAGGACGTAAGATGAGATGATACACACAAACTATTTTCATGTATGTTTTCTTTGCACTAGGCAGGTACAAGTGACATCTGGTTTGAATGTCCAGATGAAAATGTCCAAATGAAAAACAATTTACATGACTTAGCATTTATGTGACATCATGACTTGTTAAAGTGACCAGGTGTTAACTCAGATTGTTCTTTGCTTCTGCCTTACTAGCTTGATATATTATCCTTACTTGAGACTATTACACCGTGTCCAACAGAAACTATATATTTTTCTTAACTCCTTTTTCTTGTATTTGTTTGTTTTTGTTATTGACGTCTTTTTTTTTTTTCTGGAGAACATTCATCTGCTCTGGAGATTAATAATTTATTACTTTGAACAAAATATGACTAGAACTGTAAATGAAGTATTTTCAAGCAATATTAGTAAACAGTAAATAGTTGTTTTATTAATGTAACAGTCTTAAGGTAACRACTGAATCCAAGGATCCATTTCCCCTTACAGTTCAGGCTTGTTGTTAGTTAGATATATGGAGCTATATATGTTAGTCAGTCTTGAGTAATTAYACTGGGACGTGGGTTCCTTTTACAACTGAGATGTTTAGATCTATTTGTGACCAACAAAGTTTTAGAAACTGTGCTCTTTAGACTGTTTAATCCAATTAGTACTTGCTAGGGAGAATGTTTWTTCTCTCAGTTCCCCAATTTCACTTTAAGCTAAAAGCTGTTTTTGACCCAAAAACATATTTACAAAAACTGTTCATGAATAGACTTTCAATTTAAGGAATGTATTTAAGTGTTGGAGAGTAGAAGTTGCAGAGCRCTCTTCCGTTTTAAGATGGAGTTTGCAAAGATGCTGATTGTTTTGTTTTATTTTCCAGCAGAAATGAATGCTTTGCTGTCTGGCCTGATGGCCCAGGAAATCCTTCACAACTCTGAATTTTATGCTTTTGATTATATCTGATCCATAATATTTTACCATACATCCTGTAATCTTGTTCCAGAATGCTTTTGCGCTAAGTTATCTGTCCCTTGGCAGTTTCTGTCTGCCTCTCTGTTGTCATCTTAGCCAGCTTACTGGAGGTTAGTGTTTTACTTATGATTCATACGGTGTTTGAAATGAAATACCAGTCACAGTATATGCAACTGTAGTTCTTAAGAGATGAAGCAATCTCTTAGCATTAACACTGAGCTAGGAAATGTGAGTCTCTGTTTGCAAGGAATAACTGGCACTTGATTATCTGACAACACTAGGTTTTGGTCCTATAAAAAAGGTCTACTTCCATGTGTCATTCTTTCTTCTGACTTTATGRCAGTATCAGTGGAATTTCATTGGAGAGTACGATCTCTGTTCACATCAGTTTGCAGGAACTATATCTCTATCTTTCTTTCCCTTGCTCCTCTGTCTATGTACATCCCACACATCTAGACTTTAAAGAAGTATCCTTACAACTTGAGGCAGCCACTAGGTCACCATTTCACTCAGCTGTTTTGAGGTCTTTCAAAAGTAAATGTGACCCCTGAAATGATTCTGTTGTTCACAGTTATCTTTAGCAATAAAAAAGGATCTAGTGACATTTTGATTGCCTCAGAAAATAGGATGCTGTGCTACAGCAGTGACACCAGTAATAAAAGTTCAAGTGAAAATTCTTGCCATCACTGTGGGAGGATAAAAAAGGCAGTACAGCACATTATGCCATGGTCACTGAAAAGATGAAGCAGTCCACTGTGATTAGCTTTCACACTGAGTGATCTATTCTACTGTTATTCTACTCTATACTTGTCTACTGTTTTACTCCTCAGTCATTATTGTACTAGCTATGTGTCCTCCATTATYAAAGAGAAATATCTGAATTCTTCTGCTGTATTTAACCAGAAGTTCTGAGATGAAATGTTCGCACATGGCATTTTGCATCTTTCTTTAAGTATGCATTTTGCTTGACAGGAATGCTTAAAATAAAGTGTGTCCTTAATTATACTGTTATAATAAATCAAAACACTTACCTCATGCTTCTGATATAAATCAGACACTTGGATTTTTCCTGAGAGTAAAGAAAGGCCTTCAGTTTTAGGGTTGGCCATGGTGATTGCAGTGTTCCGTAAACAGTCCTGGAGTTGTTTTGAAACAGCTGGAAGATCATGAACTACAGTAGTTCATTAAGAACAAGAGGAATAYTGGCAACATCTTTTCAGTGACCTTTTAAAATGGCTGAGGGAGAAGTAGCTTGTGCTTCTACTTTATACTTCCAGCATTATAAATTAGAATCATAGAATCAGCAAGGTTGGAAGGGACCTCTGGAGATCATCTAGTCCAACCTCCCCGCTCAGCAGGGTCACCTACAGCATGTTAGACAGGGTTGCATCCAGGTGGGCCTTGAAGATCTCCAGAGAAGGAGACTCCACAACCTCTCTGGGCAACCTGTGCCAGGGCTCCGTCACTCTCACAGGGAAGAAATTCCCCTTCACAGTCAGGCGGAACTTCCTATGCTTCAATTTCTGCCCATTGCCTCTTGTCCTGTCACATGGGACAACTGAAAAGACTTTTTCCCTGTCCCCTTGACACTCTCCCTTCAGGTACTTGTACACATTGATAAGATCCCCCCTCAGTCTTCTCTTCCCCAGGCTGAAGAGGCCCAGCTCTCGCAGCTGTTCCTCATGGGGCAGGTGCTCCAGCCCTCTGATCATCCTCGTAGCCCTATGCTGGACTCTCTCCAGTAGCTCCATGTCTCTCGTACTGGGGAGCCCAGAATTGAACACAGTACTCGAGATGAGGCCTCCCCAGGGCTGAGTGGAGGGGCAGGATCACCTCCCTCGACCTGCTGGGAACACTCTTCCCAATGCACCCCAGGATACCATTGGCCCACTTGGCCACAAGGGCACGTTGCTGGCTCATGGTCAACTTCTCATCCACGAGCACTCCCAGGTCCTTCTCTGCAGAGCTGCTCTCCAGAAGGTCAGCCCCCAGCTTGAGAGCTCAGGAGGTTCCTCTCCGCCCAGCTCTCCAGCCTGTCCAAGTCTCTCTGAATGGCAGCACAGCCCTCAGGTGTRTCAGCCACTCCTCCCAGCTTGGTATCATCAGCAAACTTGCTGAGGAGGCACTCTGTCCCCTCATCCAGGTCATTGATGAAAAAGTTGAATAGGATGGGACCCAGTATTGAGCCCTGGGGAACTCCACTAGCTGCAGGCCTCCAGCCGGACTCTACRCCACTGATGACGACCCTCTGAGGTCTGCCTTTCAGCCAGTTCTCAATCCACCTCACTGTCCACTTGCCTAACCCACGCTTCCTGAGCTTATCTAGGAGGATGTTATGGGAGCCAGTGTCAAAAGCCTTGCTGAAGTCAAGGGACACAACGTCCACTGCTCTCCCCTCATCTACCTAACCAGTCATTCCATCASAGAAGGCTATCAGGTTGGTTAAGCAGGATTTCCCCTTGSKGAATCCATGCTGGCTACTCCTGATCACCTTCTTTTCCTCCATATGCCTGGAGATGACATCCACAATGAGCTGTTCCATCACCTTTCCAGGGATGGAGGTGAGGCTGACCGGCCTATAGTTGCCTGAGTCCTCCTTCTTTCCCTTCTTGAAGACTGGAATGACACTGGCTTTGCTCCAGCTCTGAAACACCTCTCCAGTTCTCCAGGACCTTTCAAAGATGATGGAGAGCGGCTTGGCAATAACATCTGCCAGCTCCCTCAGTACCTGTGGGTGCATCCCATCTGGGCCCATKGATTTGTGGATRTCTAGCCTGCCCAGAAGGTCTCTAATCCTATCCTCCTCAACCAAAGGAAAGTCTTCCCTTCTCCAGACTTTCTCCCTCACGTCCAGGCTGCAGGATTCATGAGGGCTGCTCTTAGCAGTGAAGACTGAAGCAAAGAAGGCATTCAGTAATTCTGCCTTCTCTGTATCCCTTGTCACCAGCCCCCCCCCGCCCATCCAGTGGCAGGCCCACATTTTCCCTAGTCCTCCTCTTGCTGCTGATGTATTTGAAGAAGCCCTTCCTGTTGTCCTTGACATCCCTTGCCAGACTCAATTCCAACTGGGCCTTAGCCTTCCTCACCGCATCTCTACATACTCTGGCTGCATTCTTTTAATTTTCCCAAGTAGCCTGTCCCTTCTTCCGCATTCTGTGTATTTATTTTCTTCTTCTGTCTGAATTTGGACAAGAGCTCCTTGYTCACCCATGCAGRTCTCCCGCCCTTTTTGCTGCACTTCTTACTCATAGGGRTGCACCGCTCTTGAGCTTGGAGGAAGTGATGTTTGAATACAAGCCAGCTCTCCTGGACCCCCCTTCCTTCTAGGGCCTTAACCCATGAGACTCCACCAATTAGGTCTCTGAAGAGCCCCAAGTCCACTCTCCTGAAGTCCAGGGTTGCAATCCTGCTTGTTGCCTTACTTCTTTCCTGCTGGATCCTGAACTCCACCATCTCATGGTCACTGCAGCCAAGGCTGCCCCCAACCTTCACATCTCTAACCAGTCCCTCTCTGTTGGTAAGGACAAGGTCCAGCAGGACACCCTTCYTCGTAGGCTCYTCCACCATTTGTGACAAGAAKTTRTCATCAATGCATTGCAGGAGCCTCCTGGACTGTTTGGGCCTTGCTATGTAGTCATTCCAGCAGATGTCAGGGTGGTTGAAGTCCCCCATGAGAACCAGGGCCTGTGATCATGCAGCTACCTCCAGCTGTCTATAGAAGGCCTCATCGACTCCCTCTTGCTGGTCAGGTGGCCTGTAGTAGACACCCACAACAGTGTCCCCCRTGACGGCCTGCCCTTTGATCTTTCTTTACTCATAAGCTCTCAACTGCCTCCTCCTCCTCCTCCACCCCCAGGCAGAGCTCGATGCATTCCAGTTACTCTCTCAGATAAAGAGCAACTCCACCACCTTGCCTTCCTGGCCTGTCTTAAAAGCACCCCAGCAGCATGTGTCTTCATCTCAGTAGCTGCCACTGTGGCCTGTGTAGTGTTCAAMAAAGATCACCTGTAAGCAGAAGGCTTGGGAAAAGAATTACAGTTTTTATTGCATGTGTTTGAGCTGTTGTTGGTCACACTTGTGTGCCGTGGAAAGGATGGATGGTTTTTTTGAGATAGGTTAAGTGTTTATGTATTATTTTGTGTCTCTATAAGCTTTTATGCCTACTTAGGAGTAAACTATCTTCTGTTTGGGACTGTTTTCCTAATATGGCACTTGATATGAATGGAGCCAGAGATGAAGAACGAGAAATAAGTTTACCTAGTGTATTATTAATATACACTGTGTTTGTGGCTCTAATACTTTATTTGGTTACCATCATATAATCCTGAAAAACTCCACAGAATTATGATGAATTATTTGGGGTCTCCATAATGTATTKTAGAGAAGAGTTTAATTCATGTTAAAGTTTTTGTATGTCCCAGGACTCTTCTTTTGTTTTGGTAGCATGGAGTAAGTTTGAAAGAGTTGTCATCAGTATAAACCAAAAATACCTCAGGCAACTAAGTGCATGACATTAGTTTTTGTGTTATTCATTAGCTACCCTACTAGTCTTCCCCATCTACTTCAGAAGAAAAAAAAAAAAAAAAA
>NW_028186405.1:451388-547676 GCF_003343005.1 Rhea americana
CCTAAAAACCCACTAAGGAAACGAGCACACCACAAGAAAAATGCAAATAAAGGGAACAATTCCCAATAGACCATAAAAGACAGCATTTATAACCCTAATAGAAATGCCAGTCAGCTGCTTTGATGTAAAGCATCTGTCTCGAAAAGGAAATGAAGGAAGGCCTGTTTCTCCTTTCAAGTCTCTGAAGTAGTAGGTGGTGTCATTTGTTATACAGTGCTACAAGTCCTGTGTTATTGGATTGGTAGCTGCTGACTGCCTTTGTTAACATACTGAAAAGTTTTATCAGCTGTCTTCAATAAAAGGCAATATATGTGAAGAAAAACTATAGCAACTGTGGCTTGCTTTGTGTCCTCAGACCATCGTTTATGGTTGTCAGGAAATGATGATGCTGATGTACACTCCTTAAGTCACACAAAACTCTTGTGGCTGTTGCARTAAGCCCTAGAACGTGGGGTGACTGGTACCCTACAAAGTTAGGGAGTAGCCTTTCAGAAATCCTATATGCTTTCTCATTTGAAACATGAAGTATGWACTTTCAGCACCATTTGAAATGAATTACCACTTCGCGTATTACATAGATATACTTCCCTTGAGCATAGTGGTCTAAAATATTGTTGGATATCTAGGAAGTAAGGAATGGTAGGTATAAGTTGGAAAATTTCATGTTCAGTTAAAAAGCATGTAGATTGTTCTTTTTTTCTGGACATTTTTGTTGATTGCTATACTGAAATGATTTACCAAATTAAAGATATGATGGCAGAAGAAGAGTTTTCTCAACTATGTTAAGTTCTATATATGCATATATGCAACTTTTTATAGAGTAATGGGTTAACACTATATACATACCTTTTTTTGTGGGGGGGTAAGGATGGGAAGCACAGAGCAGGCAACAGAGGAATTTGGGAAAACTATGAGAAAACTATCTTACTTCCTAGACAATATGTTTGTGAATGGCCTAGAATTAGAACTGAGCACATTTTAAAGTGTATGTTACTTAATATGAGTTTTTCTAGGTTTAAAGTTATTTAATCATTATCTGTTGTAAGCTTTGTCTAACTAAACATATAGAATTATATTTYGAGTGAGAAGACAGTTACATGGTTATAACTGAGCTCTTGCAAAAGGTTATTTTATTCATAACTCCTAATTGGACCAATATGGAACATATTTGATGGGAATGGACCATCCTACTCATGATCAGGTAAAGAAAATTCTCTTAGGCTACAGAAAAAAGGCCATTTTCAGATACTTCGGTCTAAAAATAAATGAATATAAGAAATATGTGGCTATTTCAACAGTCATTCATTTACAGTAGAGCTGTTCCCTTATGAGTCTCACTTGCATCATTTCAATTAGCAGCCAGAAAGTCTTCAGTTAAGGAATGTGTTATTTCATTATATAAAATGACATGTATGACTGCCGCTGCAAAGTGGGAGCTATGATAATGTGGAGATTATTTAACTTGAAAATACTGCATAAAACCTATCTGGTTGGTAGGTGGGATGCGATGGTTTGTTTGTTTTAGTAAGACCCAGTAACTGATGTTGGGGGGGAATTAATCTGTCAGGGTTAAGCACGAAAAATTACATCTAAAAATAGCATCTTCAAATTTTTCTGGCTTAGCATTATGGTATTTACGGTAAGGATGGCTGAACTCATTTTGGTTGGCTAAATGTTAAAACTCTGGAAAGCAGCTGTTCTGAAAGCTTGATAGATCACAGTCTTTATCAGTTTTTATGATGCATATCTCAATAGGTGGAAAGAATCAGGAAGAAAGTTAAAACACAGAAAATATCTGGAGGAGATAAAAATCTTTTCTGAACAAGATTTCCACTACAAAGTTTCATGTTTGTTTACAAGAATTGCTACTTTTTGTTGGTGGTTTGTTTGTTTTGAAAGTTTGAATCAAAAGGGTAGGAGTAAAAAATTTAACTTGCTAGTGGAAAGGTTTGAAACATAGCTAAGTCCTTCTCATCCTAATGACTTCCTACTACCACGTCGGTCTGGAAGGGCTTATACTCTGGGAGACCACCTCTACAGCATGTTTTACTGATCTTCTACCGACTGGGTTCCTAAAGTTACTGTCACTGAAGGGCATCTAGAGCATAGCAGCCCTGAACTACCCCCCCACACACACCCAAAAGAAATATTTGAGTCAGGGTGAGTTTCCATGTGGCTTCACCGTTTAGAGTCTTGCAGTTTGATATGAACACCGATAAAGGAGTCTTGAAAACCCTATCCTCCAAGGCAAAGCTATGCAGCTTGAAAAGTGGGTGTCTCTGAAGCTCATTGAAAATACTGAGGAGTGACCTGAGGAGGATCTCAATGGACTTTGTATAGTTCCCCCCCGCYACCCTTTTTTCTTTGAAAACCAAGGTACAGATTTATAACATCCTACTAGCGTGTTATATACAAATGGTAGGTTAAGCTGTCTTCTTCTCAGCTTCAGATATCTATTTTTTCTACCTTAGTAATATCTGTTAACCTTGTAGCAACTAGGTGTATTTGATTACAACAAGCGACCATTTATGTCATAATGGAACAATCTAAAGATTTAAAAACAATAAAAATGAGAAACATTTTGTCTCAGCTAAAAAAAAGCAGGAAAAAAGTCTCTTAGTAATGTTAAGAGCTTTTTAATGGGTTTATTATGAATTCTTGACATCTTTGTTACTAAAATAACATGTGTTTCCACCATTGTTAATTTTACTCAAYTGTTCATTAAGAAATAATTGCCATAGCCTGAATCTAAATGGATATCCTAGGACCCTTGAACATCTTTAGAATTTGAGGACAGATTTTATTTTCTATTTGTTATAATTAAGACAAAGAGGAAAAAAAGGATGAGTTTGAATGTGTTAACTATTCCTGCCARTTATAAACTCTTTATTGGCAATGGGTTGAATTAAAATTAAATTCCTGTCTTCAATCCACTCTTGGACTACTTTAATTTTCTCTTGGAAACTGTAGTATGCCAGCATTACCACATGTAAAGCTTTATGAGGTCTGTGTTTTCTCATTAAAGAGAGAAGTCTATGTCTGTAGACACCAGAGCTTGCCCTGTTTAAAGCACAAAGTACACAGTTAGCAGCTGTTCAGAAACTTTTTCTGGTTATCTCTATTTGCTTAAATTGCTAAATTGCTTCCATGAAATGCCTGCAAACATAAGGGAATAATTTGTGTAAGTGGAAGAAGATTGTCTGAAAAGAAAAAYTTAAAATATTCTTAATATTTCTCCTTCCTTTTTTTGTACCAGTATCCAGCTGCCTTAATGAATCTTGGAGCCATTCTCCATCTCAATGGTAAACTCAAAGAGGCTGAAGAAAACTACCTCCTTGCTCTTCAACTTAAACCTGATGACGTCATCACTCAATCCAATCTTCGCAAATTGTGGAATATCATGGAGAAACAAGGATTAAAAACATCCAAAACATGATGCTGAAAACTCTGTGAACTTTTTTTTCTTAAACTAATTCAAGTCCCAAGCTAGAACTTCCACGAAGTTGTCYGATCACAGCGTTCATTGGACTTGACTGCAAGGGTCAGAGGTCTTAATTGCTGCTAGGAGAAGCTATTCTGCTTGTTTGGCTTAGTTTGTTTTTGCCAAGTAAAAAGGGAGACTTCCTGAGGAATTCATGATGGACTTAAGTGTTACCCCACAAAAATATTTAGAAACATTGCAATTAAACAAGGGTGTTTTGGCATACTTGATAAACCATTGCAAATCCCATATTGCTCATTTCTGTGTGGGTACTTGAAATGTATACTGTCATAGAAACACTAAGGGAAAATTGTTCGGTATACACTAAGCCATATGGGAGTAAAAGYGGTAATAGTAGGTTAACGTATTTTGCTGAGACTGTAACTCATTAAAATGTATACTAAATCCAGTGTGTTTGCAGTTTTGTCTTAATGCTGCTGTATCTYACCTTAGGACCACTTGCTTATCAATTTCACATCAATTTATAYGGCCAATTTTATTTTTTTCAAACTTGTCACTTGTGATTAGATGACAGTATTCAAAATTGTTCACTGAGTGTATATGTATAATTTCAGCTTGTTAAAAGTTTTGATGAAGTTTTCATATGATACACAGTCTAATGTCTGTGGGTTAGACACAAGGAGCAAGGAGAAGCCCATATGCTACGGTAGATACGTAGAGATGTTAAAAAAAAAAATAGCTGGAGGTGTCTTTTAATGTCCTCACTGATCAATACAAACAAGACTGATCTTTGCCCTGATATCAAATGAGTGTAGTCAGACTGTCATCTTAAGAAAAAAGTAATAATTTGGTATTATAGAACAATGTGTTTGAATCTTTCGTATTGCTCTCAGATAAGACTGAGTTTAAACTCAGCCAAGTAAGATTTGAAAATATTAGTGCTTGGATAAACTACAAATGAGATTTCATCAGCAATTTTGAGAAAAGGGAATGATATACTTTGAGGCTAGCAAGTAGCTGAAGGGACTGGCTTTTATTGGATCATGCTCAAAACAGTGTAGGTCAAGAGAATGTGCAACAGTCATTGCCAGTTACTTTTCACAGTGGTATTCTTTTTTAAAAAAATATTCAGATTCTAACCAAAAGCTAGAATTCTGTTTGTATTCTGACATGTATTCTGACATACAGCAGAGCTGTGAAATATCTAAATATGCTTTGGTAAGGTTCGATTTATTTTTGATTTGGAATGATTTGGCCTAGTTACTGTATTAATCTTCATTTTTAATGTAAAAATAATTTATTTAAAATTGCAGTGTATTGAAGCTTTAGTCAGATTTTTCCAGGCCATTTGCTAACTGCTTTCTTTCTTCAGAATAAGTATTATTGCTTCTAAGAAATTCGCTATTTCATTTAATGACCTGTTTGTATCTGCTTCAGTGTTCTTTTCATAATGGTAGATATGATGTTAAAGTGGTAGAGCACCTTGAACTGAAGCTACTTCAGGATCTTCTGTTAAAAAACCCTTTATTACTGAAAAAAGCTTTTCTTACTATTAAGCACCATTCCAACAATACTGTAAAGATTACTTTGCTGTATTTATTTATTTATTACTTGACTACAGCAACATTATCTGTCATTAACGCAATAGTTTAAGTGTTGCTATTTCTTTTATTTGATATCCTTGCATTTTTTGTGGTTAGTGTGTGTACTTAATGGCAAAGGGGACACTTGAGTGTACTCTGCTTCTTGGTCCTTCTCCCCTTACACTTGGATTTTAGATCCATATTGAATTACACTGGGGAGTAAGCATTTCAAAGTCAGTAGAGTCAAGAAACATAGTAGCGTGTGTTTCCCTTCTTTTTTCATGTTTACTAAAACACCATGTTGCTACATTCACTCCTGGCCTTCSAGAAGGGCCAGAGGGGCAAAACTGTTCGGTTTTGTCGAATGTGTCAAGTTTTTCTGAAATAACCATATGGCTGGAAGAGCAAAATTGAAGGGTCAAAAGTTGAATTTCTACTTCATCATTGAAACCAATGGTAAAATACAATGGTAGCTTGAACTTATTCTGCCTCTTTTCTGAATTTCTGGAAAATTATAGAAATAATTAGATAGTACCTATGACAGAACTCAGTATAAAACTGTGGTATCTTGCAGCTTTATTTGTTCAACAGTCATCAAATTTTGATGGCTTCTTGGTCGTAACCATTCACTATGTTATTTGTCTCCTTCAACTTGTATTCATTCTTGTTTAGTAATTTTTATTCATTGCACAAAAGGGGGAGGGGGTAGCACTCATTCATTGCAGTGTCATGCTTGCATTGATAACTGTTTGGTTTGTTTCTTTAAAAAAAAAGAAAAGAAAGAAAAAACAACTAGCATAAATTTAACAAGAATGTCCCTGAATACTTTTTTTAATATAGGTCTAGGCTTGATAACTTTCTTCTTTTGGGATAAATTTAAAACATGTTTAAAATATGTCTCTCTGCTCAGGGATTTATGGTGGATTATTGCAGACAGTGCTAAAAAAAATATAAGAGCACAAGACAAGTTTACTAAATTAAAATTTTATTTTTTGAAAACCTGTTATTTGTATAAATTATCAGATTTGTAGGCTTTCCTTTTTGTAGAAATAATTGTTTATGTGCCAGATAAGAGAATTTCAATTTTGTTTTCAATAATAAAGCATTGATAACTAATACATCGTGCATTCCTTTATCTGTTACTATAACAACTCGACTGACTTTTTTCTTATTCTGATTTAGTGAGTTATATTAACTGTTTTAGCACAGGACAACTATATGACATAAGTAGAATACAAATCTGTCATAGTTATCTTTCATCTATACTCTGACAATGGTTCCTCAGTTTATATCTTCAAAAAGGTTCTCTGGAAGTAATTTTGAATATTTCTACTCACCAAATTTAGCCAAAGGGATATGGTAACTATTAAACTTGTATGCTGTTTCTAAAGTGTGTGGGAATACGAGCTGATGAATGAGATATATTCGTAAATTATTTTTTATAGTGACATATAAGCACAATAAAAATACTCCTAAAATGTATAAGTGGCAACAGAAGCCCTCCGGAAGAGGACTTGGCTCTATATGAATGGTCTGCCTGGTGTTTGAGATGACCTTTTTTTGATGCTGTAATGTCACATGTGAGAGACGCTAATTTCACATCTGCTTCTTCCCTGCACAGGAGATGTTAGAAAAGGATATGCTTTTTTGCCCTCTTGCTGTTTCCCGAATCTTGCATGGATTTTGTTTCAATGCACATAAGTCTGATGCTCTGATACCTTCCCAGTGCTGTTGCATGCAGGTCCTTTGTGTCAATAGATTTGCACTACACTTAGAAAAGGTTGATGGACATGTTTAGAGCCCTATAGAGGCTTTGGGTCACTGACTTCCAAATTTGACTGTCATGCCTTATTTTTATCTAAGGTCAAGCCTTGCCTTCACAGACATGGTTATTATCTGCCTAAGTAGATTTTGATGAAATGGCAGCTAATGTATTCAGAGTACGCAAAGCAGAATCTCATTTGTGCGACTCCTTTCTCATGGCAAAGTGGTCTGGAAAACGTGCCTGAACTTCTGCTCTGACACTTTACTGCCATATCCTTCTCGGCAGGATCCTGCTCCGCCGGGCACGCGCTGCACTCGTGCAGCTGCCTCTCGGGCGGCAGGGCTCCGCACGCTCACGATGAGCCGCCCCAGTGGAAGTGGAGTTTTATACAGCTCTCCACAGCTGGCGCGGATGGCTGCAGCACTTCTGGAGTTACAACCAGCGTAACTGTAAGGCATTAAGTTATCCTACCTAAATACGCCAGCTTATATGGATCTGGCTTAGGAGGCTCTCKCATGGCTCTGCGCTGTAAACGTTCCCGCAGCAGATTTGACCAGCACAGGACGAATGCAGGTAGCCAGAGAGAGTCCATGTGTCCGGGGATGAGAACAGTCACGGACAGCTGAATTACTGTGTTTATTTTGCTGCATCCCCAAGGGATGCCAGAGAAGGATTTGGTGAGCAGTGGCAAATATGCAAGAAATCTGGAGAACCTGCCTCGCTTCACGTTTGTGCTGGATGTTTCATTGCTCTGACATTCAAGAGCAATAGAAATGAGAGAGTGTGTCTTAAGGAACAGACTATTTGGGGAGCAGGGAGGCGAGACGGACGTATTTTTGTGGAAATGAGTAAAGATTTTAGAGGGATAGACATTATTCCAGGGAAAAAAAAAAAAAAAAAAAAAAAAAAGGAACACCAAGATTAAGTTATGTTAGGAGAAACTGAAGTGAAGGGCATGCTTCAGTACATTAAAAACAAGCAATCTAGAGTTGAAACAAAGTTTTCCTGGTGTAGTAATTAATCAAAATCAAACGTTACAAGCCAGAAATGCTGACCTCAGAAGGAAGCAGAACATAGTATAGGACGTACTAATATATTCACCATGAAAGGCTGAACGCATGCCTGGCGTTATGCCACTGGATCACAAAATCGTTGTGGTAGTGTTTGTGTTCAAAACTCGAATTGCGCTTTCTCCTCTTCATTTTCTTACGGTGTGCACCCCGCCGAGGCGCGCTGGCCCTTTGGGAACGCTGCAGTCCTCGCGTGCAGACAAGCCTGAAGGTAACGTGCAAGGAGGCGTTTTGGAAGGGCAGAAACGTTCGGGTGGGCTTTCTGAAGAGGCGTAGGAAAACACAGATCAGCGCAGACAGATTTCCCAAGTGCTTGCGTCTTTTGAATATGTTTTCAGTGATGAAGAGTAAGCACATTGACTTAATTTAATTGTGTAGACATTTCTGTGCAGTGCTTGAAGATTAAATTTTTGTTGATAAATGCATGTTGGTTTGTGTGCATTTAAGCACAAATTTATGCTTAAAAGCATTAAAGWTTCCCTTTGAAGAAACAGACATGGAAGCCATGTGCAGTGCAAAAAAATACTTGATTTGACAGAACTTGTGAATAAGCCTGTGTTTCCTTGCATCGTATACTAGACCCTTACCTGCTAACTTTCTATTTTATGTGGATTTTTTCGTTTTCCTGAAACTCTGAAGCTGATTGTATGAAGTAGTGTTACTGCAGAGTTTGAGTAGCYTAAGCCACAGGTGCGACAGTGTTGTGATATACAGAAATGGAAAGTGGCTTTGACAGCCAAACTTGAGATCAGTTTTGATTTCAGGAATGATTTAACTAAGGTGAACAGATTTGTAACCCAGTATTGCAGTGGTTTATTGTACTAAGTAATCCTAGAAAGTAAAAATTATTCAACAGGCTTTGTTTCTTCTCTAGATATTTTTTCCCATCAGCAAAGCATTTTTTGGTCCTATTCTGAAGAAATATATTTTATTTTTTCTCTAATTTTCTTGAAAACATATGTTTCTGCGTATCCAGTATTTTTCTTTATTACAATGAGAAATTAATTTTATATTGATGTATTTATTATTTCAACATGTTGRTTGCAACAACCATAAGACTCTTCACAGTTCATCAGTGTATGTAATACAGTGTATTGTTTCTTGTGTTAAATAAATTGCCGCCTCTGGTTTGTATCCACGGTGCAAAGCCAGACATTATAACAAAGAAGTCCCTTTGAAYTGAACACCCTCAGTTTCTGGAGTCCAACATTGTTCTTCCTGTTGTGGCAATGAAGACTTCTCCACACCATAAACATATAGCATGCTAGAAAACATGTCTCATCTCTACTGTACAATTGAATTTTTTCATCTTTCTATTCAATCGYCATCATTTTGTGGAATTATTTTTATCCTTTGCTACTCCTTTATGAAACAAAGTGTTTAACAGTCGGATGAAAAAATAAGCATGTTATTGATAGCAGCAGAGAGCTCCATGAATGATACTAATCTCTCAACATTCACTAAAAGAGTGAAGTTAGTGACTTTGTCCTAAAAATCTATTCTTTTAATTGCTATTCCTTCCTCTTCAGTGCAGTTCCTGTGTGAAGTTTGTGTTTGGCAATCCATCTTTTTAGCTATGTAGTGTAAATCGATGTGTGTATCCGGGGGCTTTTGTTTACAGAATATCTATCTAGATTATCAGTAGAAGGAATCTTTAGGATATTCTTGCATGGGATTGTTTCTGCTCTCACTTCTCTTTTTTTTTTTAGTTTTACGAATAATTTAGAGACTAGAGGATGAACTGCGTCCCCCTGAAGCTAAAGGCAGACAACAGCTTTGGGGGTGAATTGAGTTTGTATATCAGTTGTGTGCCTTATATCCCAAGATGTTAAAAGGAATAAAATCTGTTTTACTTTTTAGCTACTACATCCCATTTGGGTCTATACTTTACCTAATATCTTATTAATATTAGTCTTAAGGCTTGATGTAAAGATTCATGAAGTGAAAATCTTGTCCTCCTTTTCTAACTGTATCAGCTTGTCTAATAAGCTCAATCTAAGAAGTGCAGATGGGTCAAAGGAAGACACGTTGTAGCAAATTCTTCACATGGACTAAGCTTTTCTTTGCACCTTTATGACTAAAAAAAAAAAAAAAAACCACCACCACACATTTACTTGCTGATTTTCAAAAGCAAAACAAATGAAACTACTTTAGCAAAAAGCTAAAAAAACAGTATAAACTATTCCAAGTTRTTTGTGAGTACCATGTGCAATTTTCTGTTGCTTAGCTAATGAGATTATAGTTGGTTTATAGTTGACTGATACAATAACAGTAATTCAGTATCAGGTAAATGAGTTTTGCACTTCATCATGCTGAAGAAACCCTTTGTTTTGTCTAAGAGCAYCTAGGGCTAAGCTATGTCATGATCCTTTTGGRCTCCCTTTGGACCATTAAAAATCCRTAGGGAAGAGCTTCCAGCTAGACATTGAATCTTCTACAACTGGACTTGCATCACAGGCCACATGGACACCAAGCGTCGTGCCACAGGTAGCGGCTGCTGCCAGCCAGTTTCCATTATGGTTTTTGTGGTTGCTAGGAGGGTAACCCGAACTCATTACTGCGTGAGTCGCTTCTGATAATTAGGCTATGCAGGTACCCTGAGCAAGCATACATTGCCTTTTCTATGGCATTCAGAGTCTATTTGCATTTTTGGAATCACTCAGGATGGCAGCATATGAGGAAGATATCTGGCAATTATTTTCCAATGATCTCCATGCCCTAAAAAAAAAAAAGAAAGAAAGAAAAAAAAAGAAAGAAAGAAAAAAAGAAAAAGAAAACAAAGAAAAGAAATTGAGGGAGTAAAATCCCTGATACTCAGATAGCAAACTTCAATAATAAACTGAAAACAGCCTTACACATCTTTCACAAAGTCTTCTCAATGTAAATACTTCCTTTATTCATTTGTGTAAGAATACAAGTTAAAAAAAAAATGTTTGCTCAACAATGAAGAGTGGCATATTGGGGGGGGGGGATTAAAAAAAACGAAAAAAGCAGGCATCCTATTCTTCTCTCTCTTAAAAAATTTACTATTTTTACTGCAGAGTGGGGGAAATAATGCTGGAAAGGATACATCAGGACTGCAAAAGAATAACTTCTGCTGTGCACACCTTTGTATGCTAGACAAGTGTATGTTCACCATAGGGTGAAGCTAAGCTGTGAGAAGCAGCCTGGGTCATGACAGTCCCCCGGTGAGCAGTCAGTGAGGCAGGAGAGTGAGGCAAATTCAAGTTGGTAACCGTACATGTATTTCATCCAGCCTATTTAAAAAATATAATATGAAAAAAAAAAAAAAAGACCATCCATCTTGATTACATGAATTTCTTGCTTTGCAGAAGTGGAATTCCAGCAACTTTATTAGATCTGACTAAAACAAAAAGCCAAATGATAGAGCAATTGGACCAAAATATTCTGAAAGCATTTATAAAGAAAGAACTTACAAATTTAAAAGACTTCTTATTCTATTTTGTATATTACTAGCTTTCAAARCTGTGTGTTTGATCAAACATGCACCTGAACTTACTCTCCTCATGTGCTAGAGAATTCAGTGATGTATTTCCTGGTGGTCTTTTTCCATAACAGCTAAACAAAATCAAAAAATAGTCATAACAGCTAAATAAAAATTAGGGGAAAAAATCTCTATCTCAACTCTATYGGTATGGGGGAAAATGTATTTTTAAAAGCTTATCTGTAAAATTTCATGCAAGAGTAGAAGTCATTTTAATTCAAGTTTTGATGAGAAATCAGTTGTTAGGAAAATTGTCATGATGTAGCATGTGGACTTTTTAAGCTGAAGTCTAAAATGAACTGCAGAAGAAGAAGGCACATGCTGATTCAATGAAAAAACAAAGGGAAGAGCAGCCTTTTAATAAAGTAATTTTTTTTTTAACTCTATCCCTGGGTACAAGTCCTGCTACTTTAGGAAGAAAAAAAAGAGTACTCAGGGAATACAGGAAACTGCTCTACAATTGATTGCTTTTTCTCCTTTTATTTCCTTATTGCAGTAATAATGAGTGATATCTGGATTATCAGATATTCCGGCYGAATTGGACTGCGTGTCATTTTTTGGTAAAGCCTGATTTGTCACATCCATCGTGACTACTTCCTACTTTAATTCTCCAGAAGTGATAAGATGAAGATATCATCTTTCTAATTTTTCCAGCCCTAGTCTTCCTGTAACTTCTCCTCCACATTTGACTATCGTCCCCGCTTGCCCCGTTATGTTCATTGCAGACAGCACTATCCTGAGAGCAGCGATTTGTTTYGTCTGCTTGGCTGTAAAGCACTGTATTCTAACGGGACTGTATARATAAAAGCAATTAGTTTTTCTACCTCATGCGGGGAACTATAAGAAAGATTAACAGGGGACGCCAATTTAACTTTTAAATAAATTACTGACTTGTAGGGTTAATACATTTTTAATATGTCCCCCCTCTTTTGCCCCTTAAATGACAAGAAAAGGTAGTAATACTGAAAATGTAAAATTGCCTCATACATTTAAGATCAGAAAGACTCAGGAAGCTGTAGAAATGGTAGATTGCCTTATACCGAATAAGCAGCATCACTTGGTGTTGGGTTTCTACTTTTAATTCAACGTTGGGAATGACATAACCGTGCTCTGTACCACTTAAGGGGAATTGAACAGGTCCCGACCGTCTGTTAAATTAAACATTAGTGATTATTATGAACACGTACAGCAGATCTGTTACAAGGGAGACGATAACTCTGTGCACATAACCAAGCCCTACAAGCATACTTGATTCACTAAGTTGGATACCAGATTRAGAGAGTTGAAGGCTTTTTTTCTGTAGTGTAGTCTCACTCTTTGCACAGTGCAATRCTAAGAATGGTTTGCTCTAATTCTTCTATATTAGATACAGTATATCCTGAGTCTGAAATAAYGAAATGCTGGAAAAAGTTCACATAGTTATGTCTTTTAAATAAGCGGTTTAATAYGCTGATGCTTCTCTGGCAGTAATTTCCTCTGCCAGCTGCTTCTGTCTTGGCGGTACTTTGAAAGTCAGAGGGGGTAATAAATCAGGCTCTCTGAAAAAGAGAAGTTTTGATTACTAACAAAATCCAAACACCACAAAGCACAGCACTGTATGTGGCAAACCTGGAAAAAATAAACAATCATATTACTTCAAGCAGGAAACTTCTCAAGGGTCCTTCTGCTTGCAGGGCTGTTCCCATTCAACCAACAGATCTGGTTGCCTTATAGTTTCTGCAGTTTCTGCAGAACTATAGTTTCTATAGTTCTTCCGGACAATCTATCCCTGCTTTTCACCYACTTAGCTTGTAAGGATTCAGTCTTGTTGCAGCTGAAGTTGATACTTGTTTTCTCATTGACTTGAGCGACCAAAATTTCACTGTAGAAAATGTTTTGGGACAAGGACCTGTTCACGTTTATACATTGGTTCCTCCATTGATTTTTCTTGTATTTTCTTCTGTTTTTCTGAGACAGTAAAAATAATATTCTCATGATTGTCTTATATACTATGTTCAGAAATTCTTACAYCAAAAATCTCTCAAGTACACTCTATTTTTTTTTGTTAGGGTCTACTGCCTTACCCAGGCAAAGCAAAGCTGTGTTGCTAACAGCATCAGAGCAGAGAAGCTACTAATATGTCAGTGCTGGGGCAGAGMCAGTGCCAGTCAACTCAGTGAGTTGTTGGTTTACAGTGCAAGGTCACATTATCAAATTATAACAGGCACTCTTTTCAAAATAGAGTTTTCTCTTGTATGTTTAGGAAAATAGACCTTATTGGAAGATATATCCCCCCAATAACTGGAGAGCTTATGTTATTGTTTCACTGGAGTATCCAGCTGAGAACTAATTCATGTTTTAGCAGTCAAGTGCACAATTATAATTATTTCAGTGCTGGACTGAATTAACGCCAAAGCCTGATAAGAAGGTGATCCCTCTGTCTTGTATATAACTCCTCCTCCCCATCTGTAAAAAGCATTATTTCTGGTCGTTTTCAGTATGACCTCTCTTAGGATGGACTTTAACTGTGCGTCACAGGCCACTGAGCAATGTTGTTTGGAAATTGATTAAAAAGTGTAATTATTGTAGCAGGAACATAATCATGATTGATAGGATGAAGCCAAGTAATCAAGGGGAGGTCAAAAAAAAGACTCAGCCTAAATTCAKTTTTTGCTCTAGCAAAACATAACTGAAAGAAAACTGTAAAGTTAGGTGGGGTTTTTTACTGGTGTTTAAAGCACAAAAAAGGATTAAAAAAAAAAAAAAGAAAGAAAGAAAATACAGCCCCACTGCAGTAAATTTCAGATTTCCATTAATTATGGGGGTTTCTGTTATCTTGAGTGCATATTAAAAAGGGCTAATTCTAGCTGTTGTGAAGAAACTAGTTCTACAAATGCTATCTCATAAAGATAAGAGAAAACTTGAAAAATATTCACTGTTAACTTGATTTTGTCGTCCCATTATAATAAATTTTGTATGTTAATAATGAGTTTTCTTTGTTTCAGAGTTGTCTCTTAATCAACTGACATTAGTTATTGGATTTGCTGCAATAATAACTGCAGTGTTATGACTGACCTTGTGAGGACTGCTAAGAACTACAGATTTATTGATGCAATCACTTGAATTTCACTTCAGAATAACAGAGTGAATCCTTCACATATCATCGCAGAACCTGGCAGTATTCAGTGCAACTATTTTGTGCTGTGCTGGTGGTCAGGGTGTATGTGTATATGTATATATATATATATATGTGTGTGTGTGTGTGTGTGTGTGTGTGTTTGTGTGTGTATATATATAATATTTAATATATTGTTACTATATAGCATAGCAAGTCCCTTGACACAGAGACACTATATCTTATTGTCAATATGAGCACTTTACATTAGGTATGTCAATGGCACATGATTTAATTGGACAACAGGGATTTTTCAGAAGCATGTTAGATAGCACTGGGGAACGAGAGAGAGAGAGAGAGAGAGAGAGAGATGTTTAAATTTTTAAACAGCCAAAAATTGGTATTTGAAGGTGGGAGTAAAAGATACTGAAACGCTACACTATTTGATTCCCCAAAGGTGCAAAATAATAGGAAAGCATTGGTTTTGCAGGGATCCTATCAGTGAAATAAAGACAACAATAATAACAGGCTAATAGCATTTTATATATGTGTATTTTCTATCCTTGTTCATTATAGAACGACTAAATTCTATATGGCTTTCTGTGAACATTTTTTTTCTTTTGAAATCTTAACTTCATACAAGACAAATAAAGTATTAACATTTAGGGAAAAAATGTATCCAAAATGATTGATCAACTTGCTCATGAAATTAGAGAAGAACTTCAGTAACGGACATTTATTTCTGTCCTAATTTCACTTTTCTCAGATTCTTGCAGTTACTTTAGGCWTTACCTTCTGCATCAGAGATTTACTGCATGCTCATTTGATTTTTTTTTAAGAGCATCATCTCCCTCCTCTTGAAGAAGCCTGAGATTGTTTGCCAAGCACTTTTTGCGACAGTACAGAAGCCTGCACAAACCATTCACCTGGAAGATTCCACTTTCACAAACTAAGGCAAAGCACACAATTTATCCTGCCAGTTGAAAGGAAAGGCTCAGTTGAGGAGTGATGGAAGCATGAAACTTGCTTATTTTAATTTCATGATTCACRTTGCTTATTTTATTAAGTAATTCTTTTGAAAATACAAAAAGGAAGATTTTAAGATTCTCTTATCTTCGGTTTTACTACTGCTCCTGCACTGATGGAGTCTGTCTCTTCARAGAAGAGTTGCCAGGGGTGAATCATTGCTTTTCTTCCATACTCAAGGAGAGCTTTTTAAAATAAAGCAATACTATGGCAAATGTGTCAGATGTATCAGGTGAACAATGGATTAATGTACACTTGTACTACATGGTGTCACGACAGAGAAAGCTAACGCTACCAGTGTACTAACCCAACGACAAACAAGCAAAAAGAYAAAAATTCAAAGCCTGCTCTGTGACTGTACTGCAGTCACCTGAGCTAATGTAGTTTGTATCTCAGCTTCTCAGTGATTTTTTTTTAACCTCGCAGCTGCCTCACAGTCATATAACTTTTTCTCCTTTGAGTGCAGATATGTGTAACAGCAGGAGTGAGCTTTTTTGGAACAACTTAGGGCATCAGGGCTTAGTGTTCTCATGGTAGTATGAAAGATATACATCTAAAATGTAAAAGCTTGCCACCCCAGACCTAAAACCCATCAACGATGACAGCACTTTTGATTACAAACTTGCTTGCTTGACTTAGAATATATGTTTTGCTGCTTGAAGGTCACAGAAATTATTATCTTTCAAGAGCACTTTACAAGCAAAAATAATATCTGATTTGTTTTGAGTTTATCTTGAAGAAAAAAGAAAAAAATTACCTTGCAGTTAATTGCTGGATCCAAATGCACCTTCAAAGTACTACAGCAATTACTGGGTATCTATCAGCTGAGGCTCAGTCACTGTCAGTACTTACTGCAAGCAAGGGCCAATTTAGTCTAATTAAGTGAAAATGTGAAAAGAGTAATTTAAGCCTAGTCATCCCACACTTGATGTGACTAAACATTTGTTCCTGGGCCTTTATTATGTGTCAGCTAATCTATGGTAACTTTTGTATCACCAACAGTGTAAGCAAGAACGCACTTTTTGGTGAAGGGCAAAGTTAACATGAGCAGAGGTGATGCAGTCTGACCCTAGCCTGACCCTGTGTTTGAGAGAGTTAGCAAAACAAATCGTAAAGTACCTTTTGTTTAAGTTACTTCCTTAATTGTACCAGAATGTTTCACGTTTACAGCCCACAAATGATTGCAATTATTCCATCTGAGAAGCTGGAATGATTTTTCTATTGATAGGCCAATGCGACTGATCACAGCACTCACTCCAGAATACACAGTCCTTTAAAATCAAAATACGTAGGAGAGTCTCTCTAAAAAATATTTTTACGTAAAACAGRGGACTGGGAAAACCAATTTTGAATATAAGCTTCCCTTTTTCGATAAGCTTAGTCAAATTCAGTGAGAGCAAATAGGAAACATGGAAGTTGAACTGGGAAAGGCAAGAGGGCAGCAAGACCCTAACAGAAAAACAATGATTATTTGAAAACAGTCAAACAGCTAGTGGTGTCTAAGGCAATTCATCACTAGCAGGAGGAACAGGACACATCAAGGACAGAGAATGTCACATGAGAATATATTAAAGAAACATAAGAAAAATGACCCTTCTACAACATTTTTTTTTTTTCCCTGTGCTGTAATAAGGATTAGATGTTTTAGCTTGTTTGAAAGCTAGCTATCTGTTACAGGAAAGAATACCTCCACAACCATTGAATCCTATTATAATTCCACATATTATGCTTTCAGATAGCCTAACTGGGAAAATCTTATGCCCTCACTGTATTCGAGGGCACATTGCTGTAATTCTAAGGAAATTCTGCTGAAGTAAATGCAGTTGCATAAGCATAAGCAAAACTAGAATCCAGCCCTAAGAGTCCTGAGTCTTTATCATTATATCTCATGATATTTATTTTCACTAATAAAATATATATATATATATATATATATATCTAAGAAATCTACCAGAAGACTACAGGATGCTAACCAAAATAGAAAGTGAGGGAAAGAAAAAGAAAGAAAAGTGATGCACAAGTAAATAAAGCAACCTTCCTCCTCCCACCCCCAGCTGCAGAAAAACAAAGACATTTCCTAAAGCTGGGTAGAGAAAGGCCTTTATTAACTGTCAAGTATGCAGTTAAGCTGTTGTTTTCTTGTCTCGCTAATACTTTTACATAACCAAACATATTTAAATCCGCAAATGGATGTTTTCTTGGACATTACTGAATCACATCCTATTGAGAACACTGAGTTGGAGTAGATGAAGAATAGCAGTCTAAGAGTAAACAGCAGTTAAGGAAGAATAGCGTGAACTAGCTGGTTTTGAGAAGGATTCATTAAAACTGTGAGAGTAAGAACGAAATTTGTTTTTGGTGAGATGAGGCTTGTGTGATGTCTTTCTGTTTGTCTGTCTCATTCCTAYCAACTTTTGAACTTATTGGCCAAATTCAACCAAGGATGGTGTAGGTAGAGCACTCCGGTTAGTAGCCTGRAAATAGGCAGTTGGGTACAGGAAAAAGACTCTCTTGTTATTCTCACCCTCACCACCCCCCTACCCCAGGCATTTCAGGAGAGAAGTGTTGAAAGCAAATCCATACTGGAGAGTGAGGCCCTCGACGTGGGAAAGCAGAAGCTTGCACCTTTTTAGACATCAGGGAATCCGACCATTAGATACAATCCATAGGAAACCAGGCCTCATTAGTTCTGCAGCTCACAGGACTGTTTTTCTAATGTAAAGAGGCTCAGCTGTGCAAGCAATTTTTTTTCCCTAAGACTTTCAGTCTGGGTGCTTAGCATTAGGGTATGTTACATATGGTATTTTCGACCTGTAGTGAAGTACTATTCCACCGTGTTAAGTTGTTGTGYGCTTGGTATTTCTAAAGCTCCTATTCTCTGTGCTGTATATCTGGGAAATACCGGCAGTCTTCTCATGCAGAGCGTGTTCATAGATTTCARCATCACTCTAGAAGCTCTGATGCAAAGAGATTTAAAACACCACTCACTATTTTATTAGTGCTAGTGCATTTCTTAATATATTTTCCTGAGACTATCAGAATATTTTAATGTCCCATCACTCCTGCAACATACAGAGGGGTCATAGAGCAGTAATTTTCCCATGACAGAAATGCCTTTGAAGCAAAGCGAAGCAGTATTTAACACTGCAGAGCGACTCTCAAAAACAGTTTATGATAGGCGGTGAGAAACACTACTACAACCAAATGAAACTGCCAAAGGAATGTAGGTCAGGAAAAWGCAATTATCTGACTAGAAATTTAAAAGGATAGTGAGGTTAGAGCCCTATTCTTATACTAAAGATCCACAATCTTTCAGAAACCACAACTTAGAAGACCCTTTGTCCTATTTCTTCTTGGAAAGAGAGAGTCCCTGTGAAGTTTACTGATTGAGAGGGTTATATTCCAAGTGCTGTGTGGTATTYGCTTGCTCAGTGTTACCCACTTCCTTTTGTAATGTGGGATTCCTGGAGATCAAGGGAGGTCACGAGATCAGCGTGAAGTACTAYAACAAAAAATCTTCCAATAAACGAAACCGTATTTTGAAGCTGACRTTAAGGAACAAAGTGTCAAAAGCAGCAAACTAAGAACTGGCCACCCAGTAATACAGTATCTTGACATTATATCTTTCATCTTAATGTATCCCAAACTATTTAAAATCATAACAAAGGRGGATCTCCTTATTTTATGCAGCTGCTTGGGAGGCACAAAAGTATGGAGTCAATAGGAACATGCACCCTTGCCATTTAATATTATGTTTATTACGTCTGGCTTTAGGCAATTCTGAACTGTTATCTGTGAATTTTTATGTGGCTTTGTTCACAACAGTATCTGAGTAWGTTTCAGTAGTTAATAAACTGGCAGGCTGAAAGTCTGACCTRTAGTTCATTTTTATTTTCTTCCCAGGGGAGAAGTGTATACTAATGGATGTGAATGGCTTAAATTTATAGTTAAAGTCTATTTTATACTTATAGATATTTATAGTTCTAGTAGTTTGTTTTATTATTTAACAGAGATATCCTCTTGTGTGCTTATGGTGGACTTCTTTAGTGCAGCAGGATGTAAAAAAGCATCTTACGCTTGGAGTGGAAGGCAGTGAGGGCTTTGGACCTGAATTCACATGGAAGCCTGTTAAAGAATTTCAGGCTAACTTGTGCAAACATGGCAGCTATCGCTTGCACAAGATTTACCCTTACTCTAGAGTACTCTGTTGTGCCAGAAGAGCAGAGCTCTGTATCATGGTTTTTATCAAGAGGTTTATGTAATCATTTATATATACTAGCTATAGTCAACMAGAAACCTGGGAATGTTGACTGCTTTGGCCTGGAACTTGACGGAGTCCGCTGAACAGATAACGTAGAAAGCAAAGGACAACTTTGATTTGCTTTACTGGTCAGTAGTTCTGAGAACACGATGCATCTTTAGTATTAGTAAACCTTTCCATATGGCATAGTGATTTCATAACTGTTGTACTCCTTTTATTAGACAGTGTGTTTAAATCATGGATCTGGTTTGTGATATGCTCAATTATGACTACTGCTTGAAAATTAAAGCTGAACTGTGATGGCCTGTGCATATAGCTAGTTAAAATATGTTAATTCCGTTTGTAAGTGAAAGTCAGCATGACAGGCTGCTCTGTACTAATACACATATTGGATCTCTATTAGTCACCAGTGGTGTTTTTTTTGTTTTGTTTTGTTTTTTTGGCTGGTATGTGTTATGGCCTAGCCAGCCTATCCAACAAGAAAAGAGGTAGAAACTCAACTGAATCCCAGCACCTCACTTTGGGGAATTTAAAAGATAGATAGCGCACAAATCCTGTTGTATTTGTGGGGGAGCATCAAACCCAGTTTGAGCAGATTGAGTCAGACAAGGCTTTACCTACCCAGATGGGTACAGACTGTCATGTGTTTGATCTGTTTGCCCACTGAGATGCCTGGATAGAAACCAGGTCCAGCCTGGAAGCCATAAAGATGTGTTAATACATTGGTGTGCTGCAATGGTAGAGCTGCTTTTGTTTCTATAACCTCTAAATGCCTTTTTTTTTTTTTTTTATGATACTTCCGTGTTTTTTCCTACTACTATATAAAATATTCTATTTTAAGACAACCACAAATCATTGGTTCTCAAAAAGAGGAAGCCTGAAGTGTCTTATAAGCTGTTGGACTTGCAAAATGATCAATAGGTGTTATTCTTTGGAAAATTTCACGAGCTTCTGGTTCTTCAGGAGAAAGAACTGCTAAGTTCTTTTTAATGGAAGACTCTGGTCTAGTAAGTGTGTACAAAGGGGAAGTAAATCTAGCAATGATGACAATTYTTCTGATAAACAACTAGTGATAATAGATTGTTTTTTGCTTAAGGTATTTGAAGAGCAATGTGATCCAAAGCTTCTTCACTCTGTTGCCTTGATCCCTCTTCTTATTCCCTGAGCCGAGGATGGAGATGGCAGAGAGGATGCAGTTGAGCATTGAAGCTTGAGGTTTTATAAGGAGACATTATTAAGTAAAAAAAGAAAAATCACATGAAAAGCAGGGAGGACGGCAGAAGGAGTGTGATGAAAATAGTGAAGGGAAAAAAGATGTGAACTAAAAAAACAAAATGATATTGTCATAACACCCCCAGGCCTCCCTTCTGGAGAGGACATGGAGTAATTGTCAGGAGCTAAACTCAGCATGATGCAAGCCCAGTCTCAAACTCTCATTAATAATCTTGAGRAATGAGTCTAGAGGTTGGAAATGAGACTGGCAGCATTTGCGAGGCAGAGCCAGCATGGGCTGTCATCTCCTTGAGTGACATACCCCGTCAGGGCCCGTTAGCGTTGCGCAGTTAAGCAAGTGGCAGACGAGACAGCGTGGAGGCACACTGTTTGGCAGATGGCACAGCCTGCTCTACTCGCCATCTGAAGTTAGAAAACAGAGCAAATGCCACGCTTTGCATTCGCTCTCTCACTCTTTCCAAATACTAGTCCGGATACTGGTCGGCAGCCTCCTTCCTTTGTTGTGACTACTGGGACAGGAGGAGTCACGCAGTATGATTAACAACGTAGGTATTTCGAGAATAATGTTAACCATGTGTGATGGACGCTTTGGGAGCATTACAAGTCCTAACAGGTGTCTCTTTCGAGCTGTGAGCCGCCGACTGTGGTTCCTTTCTTTTTGAAACCTCCTAGTATTAGCTACGCTAGACTTAGAGCATCCATTTTCGTTCTCAATCATTGCAGGAGAAAAATGTGAAGTTTTTGTTGGGAATTGGGAAAAGAACAGAGGAAATTGTCTCGAATGAGAGMTAAAACAGTGCTGAGTTCAATTCGGCTCCTTTGGAAGAAGATTGCAATACTCTCATTGACTTCAGCAGTGCTGAACTGTGCTCTTATAAACCAAATAACTGRTCTTTTAGGAAAAAACTAGGTGTCTTCAGCCATCAGTTCAGGATAGTCTGAATGGAATAACAATTTGAATCTGAACAAGTTCTTCATATTAATCACCTTCTAGACAGTCCCAGTTCACTTTCCCAGTGACATTGGCTCTCTCTTCATTTGGCTCAARAAAGGGACAGTGAAAGATAATGCTATGCAAAGTGAGAGACAAGGAAAAGTGCAATTATTTGTTATTTAGTAAGGACAGGATGTTTGGCACTCTTTACAGGCAAGATACAGGCTCCTCTCTGAGGAGTTTACAGACTGACTAGTGTCCAAATACCTTTGGGTCATTTAGAAGAAAAGTCAGTCAAAAAAAAAAGTGGTTTGAGAAGCATTATTAAGGAAAAGCGAAACTGATAGCATATTTTGATTTTGTATATTTTACCTTCTGTACAAAGCAGAGGAGAAAAGGAAAACTTCACCTTCACAAATAAAAAAATATTCAACAGTTACACTGGCTAAGCAAAAAGTATCCTGCCATACATGATTTTCTTGTGTGGAGCTTATGGACTTAAGGGCTTGTTTCAGTAGGATCCAAAATACCCCTTTGTGTTGCAAGYTCAAAAATAAGAATCTAAAATCCTGAGAATATCTGATTAGTGCATAAATTATGCCTGGCCAGAACTTTGTATATAACGTTGTGTGTTTGATACTTGTTAGATGGCTTAGTAAAACAGGTATCAAAATCAAGGTTAAACAAGTGAGGCATAAAATTCAGTTCTGAAATAAGTAAGTCCCTCTTTCATGTTTTCCTGAAGGGCCACATAATAAATACCAACATTTTTTTAATCGAAGATAGTGTAAGAAAACCCCCAGAATCTGATACAGTTGACTGCAAAATAAAATAAAATTATCTCTTACCAAGCAGACTGAAAACTTAGCTGTTGAGATGTTAGCACAATGTCTGCCCTTCTTTTATGTGCTGGATACAAAAGGTCCATTTTCCTGTGATACAGTGAATATTTATGGTTTAACCTGAATTTCTAGCTTATTACCAACAGTGTCTCTTGAAATACATATATGTGTGTGTGTATGTATTTACACTAAAAAAAAGATGTCATTGTAGAAGTCCTTTTATGGTAGGAACGGGCTGAGTTTTGGAAAGACTTTTCAGAAAAAAAAAATGCTAAAGTCCTAGGAAACCTCTTAGATGTAATTAATGGATAATTAAGTGTATATACAAAATAATACATTTAATAATTTCAAGAATTTAGTCTACCGTTAAAATTGTAGATTGATTTTCAGCAGTGCCATAATGTTTTTAATACACAGTAAATCTACTTAACAATGCTCTGATGCATTTCAGATATTCTCAGCAGGCCACAAACCCTTCAAGTATTTCATATATGGAAATTCTGTTTGAAACATGATGCTTTCTCTGTTTTTATTCACTGGCGATAATCATCACAGATGTAACTGAATACTGATATCTTTCACAGAGATTGTTAAGAATTTAGGCTAAATGTTGCTCCCAGATTAACAAATGACTTAACACAGAGACCGATGGTGAAGTCTAGGGACTGACCTACCCTCAAATATTGGAGCTTGCAGTGTTACTAGGTGACAAATTCTGTGTCAATATAAATAAAATTTCCATTTCTTTCACTTCTGCAAAAATTCACACACCAGTTTGATGACTATATTTTAATGGAAAGTTGCAACACAACTTTCTTCTACCTAAGGCTGCTAATAGGGCTTTATTATTTGTTTATTCTTCCTTACTAGGCATTTCCTTGGTTTATTATAACTCAGCAAGTTCCAGTTCATTATAAAACTCTTTATCTGGCTCTGCAGCATGTCTGTTAATAGTCAGCTACTGTTTTGAAGTGAATATGTTTCTGAATAAGATGAAACGTATGAAAAGAAAAGCAAATGGCAATTATAATTGTTGTGAAATTGATGGGAAGCAGCCTCAAATTATTACAGTTATTCTTAAAAAGGAAAATTTTGGAGAAGGATATTCACAGAGGATGATATAAATCTCCCTATTCTCCTTCTACAATTTAATTGGGAAAGATAGGCCTGACTTAGCTCTTCTAGATGACCCTCTGCCTTTTTTGCGTAGARTATAGAGGGAGAGATTAGTCTTATTAGGCTAATGTTGGTCTTTATAAATAACCCTCTCAGAGATTAATAAGGATGAAAGAGAAATAAAGCACTAATAAATATGTAAGCCTCTTTAGAAATGGCCTTAAGTAGTAGGCCTTGTTTTTCTAAACTATTGAGAAATTGTGTATGTCCAGCAAGGCCAAGTCAACAGCAGATGCTCARTTTCTGAAATGAAGTCAGAATGCATCAGGGATGGTATCGATTTACAGGGGTTTTGAGCCATTCTACACACAGTTTTCTACTACTTAAATAGGCAGTTAAAACAATCCTGCAAAGTTAAATTTCWCTTCAGCTCTAATTTCCTTAATGTTCTGTCCCTTCCAAAATCCACCACTGCTCCTCCGGCTGCTTGACAGTAAGCATTTGGATATTGTCACACTGAACGCKGAGGCTACTGGATCTGTGCAGCAGACCCTGAAACGGAGAGGTCAAAATACGACCACTGTCAAGGGATCTATCTGTGAATTTAACACAAGAAAAACCTCCYGTAGCCTTCAGCTGTCTTGGAGCTGTTACTTGTGTAGAAACCATTGGTGAATGGCAGCAATGGTACGAAAGGGTGCCCAGGCTCTTTGCTGTGAATTTTGGGGAGTAAAATTCATTGAAAATATGAAAATACACCTATAAAAACAACAAATTCAAAGTACTGAAACAGGCAAGTTATGCAGGGAAATAATGCTAATAACTGTTTTCAGTTAAGGGATTGAGGAAAGCAATCAAGAGGAAAGAAGATTATTTTTTTTTCTCAAGATTATCTGCAATCAGTGTTGATAGAGTCACAAAGGGTGTTTCAAAGCTGTGGTTTAATTAAAGATAATCCAGAATTATCACATTTAATTATTTTATAGAGGTCATTATGTCTTCAGTCTTTGCCAGAAATATGCCCAGCGTGGTGCAGGCTATTCTAATAGAACAAAAAGAATATGTTGAACAAAATGGCATAACTACAGTGAGCAGGAAATGCTAATGCAAGTGAACAGTTGAGGTTCTTTGTTAGAAAGACCTTTTACAAATGAAATTGCCACATTCCTGAAGAGAAAAAAGGAGAAATAATTAAACTGGATTATTCTGGATTATTTTATGTAATCCAGTGTTTCAGAATTGTTGTTACTAAWGAATCGCTCTGATCTTCAGTAATCTCAGAACAAGGCAATTAGTCTTCTTATCTCACATGTGTGAGTGATGGCTACTTTAAAACAGGACCCAWTTTCAGTACTGCCTTCTTCTCTCTCTCTCCCCTCTTTCTGATGTGGGAGTTGATTTAAAAGTTTTCGAATAAATTAACCAGATTACTTCATAAAATGATTTTGCCTTTTTTTTTTCCTTAAATGTTGGCTTTCAGTATCTCTTGGAAAGTCCCAGAAGTAATCCAAATGTTTATTAGCCTGTTCTATTCTTGGTATGTCTCAATATTAGAACATATTTTCTACTAAATATTAAAAAGCAACATTAATCATCCAACAGCACAGAGAAAAGCTTCAGCTTTTCTAAATCAGCTGCATTGTTTTCAATGGAGCCATGGTAATTTATGRCATGAGGATCATGCAGTAAATAGCCTGTTAAATCTAAATGAAATATGTAGTTAATTGCACATGGAATATGATTTATAATACTATTTTTCTAGAAATTTCTTAACATGATATCATTCTTACTATTTTGCAAAAGATTTGAAATTCATTGCTAGAAATTCTGCTTTACTTTAACTATAGCCTGTTGGTATCTAAATAGAGTAAATGRTAGTAGCAAATTCATTAGTTTTCTTGCTTAGTCTGTAATATATACAAAATATTTGTGGTATCTTTGTTTTAATGTTAGAAAATAAAGAAGCATAGTTTATAAAAAAATGCTTATAAATTTCTTCTTGATTTATATTTAGCTGAACTGCTAATGCTGCACTCATCTTAATAAACTGGTTAAATATTGGAAGCCTGATTCCTCAGAAAACCAAGACCCATCAGAAGCAGCACTTGTTTTATCTCTACTTTGCTTGTTTAATTACTGAGATTACACAGCAAAGGCATATTCAGAACATTTGCTCAGTTCCTTATTTAAATTGCATGCCGAGTTTTAGGTTTTGCATCAGAATAGCCATCTTACAGAGACATTTAGCTTTCTGAAAATCAGGCCCCTGGTATCAGCATTTCAAATACAGTCATGAGAAACAAATTGCTATTTGCAAAGTAGAGAAACAACAGCCAGATTGTTTCTTCTTCACTTACTGTGCACAGTGTGTGTTGGCACTACATTGCAGTAGCTCAGAAATCTCAAACTGTCAGGAAAAACAAACCATGCCCTACAGACAGAAGGGTGAAGAAAAAGCACAAAGAGGAAACCAGGAATTCATCTACGCTTAACAAAAGCATGTTATATTTGCCAACAGGGTGGTAGAATCTACTTCTCCTTGATGAATCATGCATTCCCAGGTTGTCCTTTTTATGCTGCTATTCTCTCTTGTTTCAGCTTACAGCTCTAAGCCTGATTCAGTGGGCAGTGAGACAAAAAGGAAGGTACATCACACACACTGATGCTTCTTTGTTCCATTCTAGTCTGTTTATTTARAGTCTCTTTCATACTATAAAACTAAAAGACATTCTGATTATTCAGCAAAGCTGAATTATTTCCTATTATTTGSATGACTTTTCTGCATATTTTAAGACAATTTGGTTTTATAGAATGCTGCCTTTACTTTTAATTCTTATGTATTACCATTTCCTCATTATACTACTTTGKTTTTTTATTAAATTTCCAGCAAAAATATTATTCTGCATATAACCATTTTTGAGGTCTAAAACGTGTAATATAGAAACATGGTCTTACATCTGAGCATTATTCTCCCACTTTATAAAGCTAAGCCAGTTCTTCATGGCAATGGGTTTTTCATCACTCTGTGAACATCATGCTCTTGATAAACCTGATTTGCTATACTCGCTACATCTGTGTGTATGTTAGATATTTCTAGCTATACCTAAGAGTAGATTTAGCAAAAACTGAGTGTGTTGAAGGAAAACAATATTTCCTTACTGACCGATGTGATAGGTTGCAGAACTCTATTTCACCTGCCTGGTTTCCATACTGAATGCATAGAAAGAGTTAAGTTCTTCAGAACGAGATCCAAAACACTCCGCATGCTCATCAGGAGGCTGCCGAATGCCTAAAATGTGAAACTTGGAAGTACAGACAGCAGGGTATGCCTGAAGCTTTATTCCTCTCTGGAGTCTGGCAATCTTGAATGAGCATTCAAGGCTACTGGGAAGCTCTTTCATTTTCTCACTGTTGAGCTACAGCCTGAAGTTAGGTCCTGTGTCCTTGCTTCCAAGAAACTATGCAGTGCTCATGATTTTCATGTAAAAAAAAGGTGAGAACGTGATGCTAGTKGTGACCTTTTAAAAAGTGATTTTGTATGAGGAAACAGACCTAACCTGAAGGCTCTGTGGGAAGACCTCAGTCTTTTCTTGCGGATGAATACAGCAAAAGCACCCCTGTATTTCTGTCCTTTTTTGAGAGTCTCCTCCATCCTGCTGTGACTAAGAATACTACAAACAACTATAAATCCTACTCTGTGTGTGTAATACAGTGCCTGAGGTTTTGTTTGGTGCCTTTAAGCTCTCCTTGTGCCTCCCCAGATGTGGATTTYGTGACTTGGAGTGCTCAATCCAGAGAGCACCAAGGAGAGACAAGTTACAGCAAACCACTCATGAGAACAGTGAGACACAAGAGCATCCCACAGATCTGCCTTGGGCTGAAAACTATTTTGCATCATCTCTGAGGGCCAGAAATCCTGAGCTGGGAGAGGGCTACGTGGGCACTGCCAAWTTTCAGGCACTTAAGCAACCTTGGATCTGTTTGGAAGTTGCCACATAACTTTTGTTTCATTTCTTTTGAGCAAGAGTCTTTTAGACTCTAACTTTGAGTTTTACTTTTCTTTCTTAACAGTAATTTGAAAGTTTTAAGTCAATAACATGGATGATAAAAGACCCTGGCAAAGCAAACAAAATATATTTCCCATTCTATTTTAAAGAAGTATGGCTTGTCAACAGCTCTAACACTTTTTGCTGGGTGGGGAGTTAAGGCTTAGAAAGGGCCCAAGGGGGTAAATCCCAGGTGGAGATGGACACCGTTATCTGCACAGTGAGACTCACCCCGGCTGAGAACTCTACCTAAAATTTATTTAAAGGCACATAAGTATTCATTCCAGAGCAGTGCTGTAGGCGCTGTAATGTTTTCCAAAGAGTACTGACACAGGTTTTAAATAAGCAAACAATAGAGCCACATCTATAAGCCGAATATTTAAACATTGGTGGTTGGATTTCTGTCTGCTAAACCATTTCCTCAGTTTGCTCTGCTGGCCAGTCACCACAGTCCCCAGGCCAATTAGTAAATCTGGGAAATACATGCAGTGTCAATGTATGATCTCTTTGCTAAATATAGAACTTTCTGTATGGTAATACCACCCAAGAGCCTCAGGGGCTGGGTAGAGGGTTGGGCACACCTCTGAGGGGCCTCAGGGCTGSTGGAGGGGGCCAGGCCACTGCTGACCGTAGTGGGATCTGGGGCCAGGGGCACTCAGGAGACCAGTGCTGGGTAGGGGCTTGGTGTTGGGAAGTGGCTGGGACTCAGGGATGAATCAGGGGGTCATGCAGGAGCCTGGGTGCGAAGTTGGGTCTGGTCCGGGAGGTCACTCTGGAGCCTTGAGGTTGGGTCAAGGTTGGTGTCATGGGGAGATGGGGACTCAGGGCTGGAYGAAGGGGTTGCTTGTGGGAGCCCAGGAGCCAGGCTTGCGAGCTACTGTGCCTGGCTTGGGGCTCCAGGCTTAGTCTTGGGTCCCTCTCTCCCCCTACATCACTTACTTAAATGAATTATTTTCTAGACTGTCACCAAAGTGGCACAGGTTCAAGGCTTACGGATTTACTGCTTCTGAATAGTTATGGCTGGTGAGAGCAAACGCAYGTATTGGCACTGAGGGTTTGCAGATCGCTTCTCAGTGAACCATGGTGCAGAGCCAGAAACTGAAAAGGCGGGCAGCAAAGACCATCAAAGGTATGAAATGTCTTCTGCGTGAGGACCAACAAAGTAAATTAGCGGTCATCGTTTAGGAAAAGAGATGCTTTATGGGGTGTAGGGAGGAAGGGGTAATAATACAGATTTATAGAATCCTTCAAAACATGCAGGGACTTGATAGATTTTTTCTTTGTCTTTACTGGAAGATGTAAGGGGAAATCAAATAAAGTGATCAAGAGAGGGTTTAAAACAAATAAGAGGACTCTTTACCAAGAATATTGTGGATGCTTACAGTTTACTTTGTGTGCAAGAAAGGACTGGTTAAGTTCAAAGAAAAAAAACATTGAGAGTTACTATGCACGCAGGAACTGCATCTAGATCAGGGAGTCTCTGACTTGAAAATGTGTGTTACAGGGAAGTATAATTTATATTTGCTCTTATAATCTCTAGATAACCATACATGACAGCTATTGGAAACACGATACTGGTCTAGACTGAACTTTAATCTAATCTAGCATTCTATTTTTACTTTCTATTGCTTTTATTTAAAGGATGGAATATGAGAGATTACAGATCTGTTGAATACAGCAAAACTCCTTAACACTGAGACCCTATAAATAAATAAATAAATTAGACTCTGCCCTTTGAAACTCCTGAATATTTGATATGTTATTGAGAAACTGCAGTCTGGAATGCTTGAAACAGTCCAAGAAAAAAGAAATATAACTACTCTGCCTTCTTATAAACTCCCAGATTCAGGAGGCCAGTCTGACTGGTGCATACAATTTGCGATGGTCTATGTATTTTACAATTCACAGTAAGAAAAATGAATGAGAAATAACTTCAGTAATCCAGAGTAACCTAGCATTTGAATCATGGTGATGCTGAAGTAGAAGAAAAACGCTTACTTGGATGAAACTATCTGGGCACAGATGGAAGTACATAAAGAGACCTGTCAGTGCAAAGGTAAACATAAGACCAAATTGCAGGCATTTACTGAATTTAAGTGTTTCCAGGGTTAGATACTGTGAAAGAAAAAGCTTTCTGATTTTTTTTTTCAGTTTAGAGCCCTAATTTCCACTTTTTTAACTGCAACACTGGGCAGTTTCCATCTTGGTAGCAATCCCTCTATCACATATTAGTCCTCTTGAAATTAGCTAATTTTGTTTTTAAAGTAACCTTCTCACTCCGTCCATAGTGATCCAACTTGTTTTTTTCCACTTACAATCCAGATTTTTTTTTCAGCTGTAAGACAATTTCCATTTAGCAACCACACACTTTTTTCTTAGCTTTGATCTAACACTTGGGGGACTTTCAGCTCAAAATGGAGTGAAGACGACAACAGAAAAAATATAGGCCTTAGCACGCAAAACGAAATGACTGTAGTGATAATGGTTCACAGAAAAGTTAATAATCTTGCTCATATCAGTCCATTATCTGAAGTCTCCGAATCCCAATTACTCAGATTCCCTATAAGTCTTAAATATCTAGCTTTAACTTTTTCAGGAAAAAATGTGATTTGTAAATATAAATACTGAAGCTTTACCTATCTAATTAAAATGTTGGTCTGTAAGAGCCTTTCTTTGATTAATGGTTTGAATATTAAGGATATAATTTTGAAAGTCGTTGTGCGTATGTAAYTCCTACTCATCCCCCAACATACACATCCATCTGTTTTCAAACAAAACCATATTTTTTTCCAAACAGTGAAAAAATAATGCTGATTATGCATTTTTTATGAAAATATGAATTTTCATAAAGGATATGCAGCAAAGAGGTGCTGYTAAAAGGAGAGAGAGATCAGATATCTTTCATGTTTCCATTACTTGCCAGTTGATCCTGATTAATTAAAAAAAAAAGTCTGTGAGTGGTACAGATGGACAACTAATAAACTGCTTTTCTGAGAAACTATTGAAATGTTTGTTATCCAAATCAGTTACTTTTTTTCTTTTGCATGTTAAGGCCAATGTTTGGGGCATTGGGACAGGACCAGAAGCATCTCCATGTTACAGTTACCTTTTTACTGTAATCTTTAACAGTTTACATCTCAGGAACCTTAGAAAAAGTTTATCTGTTAATGAAATCCTGCAGAAACTGGCTTTGGTATTTGGGCTGAAAACAGAACTTTTTCGCTGTGAAAGTTTCTGCTGAAGCCGCCTCTTCCTGAATGAGGATTAAGTAAAGGTCAAAAAAAAAAAAAAAAAAAAAAAATCTGGCCCATGGGATGGCAACATGGATAGAATTAAATGGAAGAGAGAGATTTTATGGTATTTCTGTGTAACAGCTTTTCCTTCTTTGCCTTTTCATTCTCCAGGTATATCTGAGTTTTCATCTATTGTTAATCGTCATCTCAGCAGGACTGTAATAAACTGCCAGAACCGTCTCTTYCCGTTTTCATCCTGAACTAGATACACAGTTTACAAAGCAAATGTGTTGATTTATCTTCTGTATGTGCTTTTAATCTATGGTTCTTTGAATGTTTATTARAAAAATACTGTGTGGTTATCCCCCCTCACACACTCTAACTATACTGGTATCATTTAATTTTTTCCCTTAAGTTGRTTCTATGTACTTCCAATAATAATTTTTCACTCTGAAGAATGACCCCCCCACACACACTTATTTGTCATAAAAGGTTAAAGAACTGAATGAATAAAAGCCCAGATAAGAATGGAATGTATTTTTAGCATTTACTTTGATTTTTTCAGATAGTAAATGTGCATTTTAATGAAAATGAAAAGAGTAAAATATTTGCGTTAATGGCTGAATGAGAGAACACTTTCCAGAGAATCTTTGGCCTAACACTTTAAAATAATTGAATTAAATCACATGATAATAATCACTTTAATTTAAATTCTACTGGATGAGTAATAGGATTGTAGATCACATTTAAAAACTAATGCTCTTTGTATCATATGTAAATAAAGATAATATTGGCCRCATATGAAGTCCTGGGGTGTGAATCATAGGTTTTTACTCAAAGCTTCAGCCCTGCTTTCACCAGAAGTACCACATATTACACATTGCTTAGTGCAAAAACGTGCAGAAATGCTTAATGCCCTGTCAGAGGGGGAAGCTGAGGGTTTTGCCGGAGCGGAGGTAAGTGCTACCGGCAGCGAACAGCCTGATAGCGTTGACTCCTGTGCTGCCCTAAGTCTGCAACTTCCGAAGGGATGTTTCATGAAAGAGCAACCATTCCRTGAGCAGGCACTCGAAGGAGCAAGGTTAGTACAGATTAGCCCCAAAKGGGCCCTTCGTACTTGCTCCCACATCTGTAGCTCGACTGCAGGCCAAAAAAAGCATTCCATAAAATCCAATTATTAGAGGTGTACAACGCAATGAAACAATTCAGGCTGGTAGGAAGGATTAACTCTTACAGCGCAGAAGGAGGAGGATCAGTTACTTTCCTGAGCATGATGGAAAGCTGTGGGGAGACGGAGGTTCTAGCTGGGAAAAAAGAGTTTTTGAGATGCCATGGTGTTAATTTTTAAAATAAATGTAAACCAGTCTGCTGCTTTGTGATTACAGTTTTATATCCATAAGCTAATTGTTAGGGCAAATGTCAGTGTTAATGTGTCTAACTGAGCATTCAAAATGTGTAAACGTAATTGGTTCTTGCAATTACTCGTGAATGCAGAATTGTACCAATAAAACTGGAGTTCTAAAACACCTAATTCAGCACCTAATTCTCAAATAAAATAAAATAAAACACAAGGAGAAACTCTGAGAACACACTGGATCTTATCATAGAAGGCACCATGATGTGACAGTAATATTTAAAGGTTCCTGAAGGACATTTTAGTGGAATAATACTTGACTATTGAAGCTAGGCCCTACACGGTGCAATGAAAGAATATGCAAGTTTGAGGCAATTTAGAGGCTACAGTCTTGTCACATTTGAGATGAATAGTTATTCCTTTAAACAGGAGGAAGGATAATCACTATCAAATGACCAAGCTCCATAATATTTTTCCATAATACTTTCTGATACAAAGTATAAATCCAACTGCTATTATATTTACCAAATCTCTTTCCTGGAGATTTTCTTATGACCTCTATGGAACCCATGARCAGGTGTTCTGCTAGATTTGTAAATTACTGAGTAGATATTGGTTGAATAAAAAAAAAGAGAATTTATCCTTAATCTGATGAATAGAATTAGTTAAAAAAAACCTGAAAAGCTAACAAAAAAAAAAAAAGGTTCCAATTTGTCAATTTATAAATCAATGGTTTTGTGACTTGGTTCAAAATAAAAATTTCATTTCAAAATGACTTTTGAAGAGTAAATGTCCCTGTGTTTTTAGTTAGACTAATCCTAAAAAAGAAAACCTAGCAAGCTCCCAGACCCAAAAGAGCTACTTAGGTAAAATAAAATGTCTGGCTGAATGCAAAATGCTGTTGTTTGCTTATAGCCCTGCGGCTTCGCCAGGCTGACGCTCTCCAACTGGAGATTGTGACCGGCTGAGGGTTCTGCCCCTGAATGTGGTCACTGCTCCCTGAATATAGTTCGGAGCAGAAATATTTGAGAATTTTTGTAATAAGGGACTAAAAATCAGTAAAAATGATACTGAAGGAAGTCACCTTTCTGAAAGAAGCTGGTCAGGAATTTCTGACACAATGCTTTCTCTCAAAAAATGATMATTTCTCAAGATTAATATTTTTACTAGAATTGTGTTTGCAGAAAAAAAAAATCTGTCTGGAGTTTCTTGTCACGGGAAACTCCAGAACAGTCTAGTGGTTAGGCAGGATGTGGGAGACCTATATTAAAAAACCTTGCTTTAGTATTTGTAGTTCAAAGGAGACTTGATTATTTATGTAAAGTGGGACAGTTCAAACAAGGGAATTAGAGTTGCTGAATTAAGACTGAGGACTGGAGCCTGGATTTCATACAAGGCAGTCTATTGACTATTTATGGGGAGAAGGAGTGGTGAGTAGGTTTTAGGGTAGATCAAGAATTTTTGAAATCTTTTCTTGCCCTCATACCCTCACCCTCATACCCTCATAAGAAGAAGATTCAAATCTTTTTTTTTTTTTTTTTTTTTTTTTAGTCTGGCTGTGGTCAGGACTAACTGGACTAAACATGTAAACTGGAACTTTCATTTTGGTATTACTAGAAGGAAACATTTTTACTATGTTCAAATAATGAGTTTTAGATAGAGCCCGTTCAGATAGAGGGTAGAAAGGAGGACTTCCTCAGGAAAAGAGTATGTCAGTCATTTATTTCAGAATTGCTTTGCTTCACAAGTAACCAAACAGTTAGTTGAGAAACAGTTAAAAATGCTTTTATAAATTTWCAATTGGGCAAGGAATACATCTGTTATTGCAGCCAGAAGAATTTGTTTTTGCCAATACTATTGCAACTTCTTTCTGCTTAAATCAATATTTCTCTGGTGAAAGTAAATGATCTATTTCCACTATGGAAAGTTTATTTGCACAGAGTAGGAAGTAACATTTATTTGTACTTTGAAAGCCCCTGTGGGGAATCTAGAAATATATTTCATATACTGTATTTATTATACTTTCTTCTACCTGAAAGAAAATGGGGTGGAGAGATATATATRGAGAGAAACCTTAATATATTGAAATGTATGAAATATATATAAAAATGCTKAGAAGAACATTTAAAGTATTAGCACGATTCCAGGTTCCTCTTAGAGAATTAAGCAATAGTAGTGGGATGAGAAGATAAATGACCCAGGAAAATCATGGGAGAGAAAATTTCAGATTCAACAGCTGCAACATTGTAAGTTCTATAAATACATCCTTCTTTTGCAACCCCAGGGGAACCCCACAATTAATACAAGTGAAGGAGGGAAAATAATTAAATGTAGACCAAAGGAATCACATAGCGAAGTCAGCAGCAAATTTAAATGTAAATATGCCTACTGGTAAAATTTGAAAAGTAATAGAAAAATCAAGTGTGCTTTGTTTTTAGAAGGAATAACTTGCAAAATGGTGATTAAATGTGTTTAGAGAAGATGACACCACAAGCCTCAAGGAACTCAAGGAGTAGCAAAAACAAACGCGCGTGTTGATAACGCGCAGTCGGGAGAAAGGCAGGGGGTAGTTTATTCCGTGCCACTAGACTAATAGTTGCGTTCAGCTCACCCTGATCATCCTTCGTGCCTACGAGCTTGTCACAAAAGTGCCAAGTRAATAGCGGCAACTTGATGTTTCCACCCAGTGTGGAAAGCAGGCGGGCGTTYGGAATTCTTCAGTCAATCCTTTCTGCTATGATAAATGAACTACAAGTGAAGTCAAAGCACTGAAACATATCATTGTCTGTGAGAATTTACCYGTTAAGAGGAAAGATTTCGATTCAAAGGAAAACAGCTTAGCATGAAGGGATCTGCATAGGCAATATAGGAAYGAAAACTCTTTCTTTGACTTGATAGTCTTGGCTAAGGTGAAAATTTGAGGCACTGAGAAACAAAMGCTTTACTAATATAGGCTCTTTTGCAACGTTGTGTGTTGTTGATTTCCTGTCTGCTGGTCCATTTATCACATCGCATCAGCCTCAGGAATACTATTCAGGAACCTGCCTGCTTTAACGTGTGCAGTACGTCTTGCTTTGTTTGCACTGCAAGAGTCATCACTGTTAGCATAGGCAGTAATCACCACAACCAGAAGTACTCAATGTTCAACGTCCKTTATCCTAAAATTTCTAGGGAGACATTTGCCAGAGCCAAATAAATGCTGCTCTATCATTTATTTATTTATTCTTGTGGAAAAGGTCACTATCTATATAGGTTGTGGCTTATCTCACGCTTGAACAGGTACAAACAATACCGTTATACAATTCTTGAGTGCTGCACAGATTGTCTCAAGGCTCCTGTTATTTTTCTCTAGTTAAACTTGGTCTTACATGGGGTGGAAGGTGCTTGTTTATATCTGTTTTCTGGCATGCTCCTAATTTTATTCACCTTAACATTGTTCCTTCTATGCTGAGTGCAAGAAATAGCTGCTTCGCGGAGACTGTGGAAAGACAGCAGAGACACAGTAAGTTCTGGTCACCAGTACCCTGGGCTTGCTCTCTCTCTGCTTACAGTTTTCTCATCTCCAAGCTGAAATGAAGTAAAGTACTCCATATTATAACCTAGAGAGTTAAGCTGCATGGGATAAAAGTTATTTCTGTTGTTCACATTACAAAAAGAGACGGGGCGACTGAGATGAAGCAGGTTCGTATTTAAAACTCGTCCAGCACAGATTTAACAACAGGCTTCACAACTCAGCTTTCTACATGCTGAACATTATCTGGCTGAAAGTRATTGAAAATTAGATTATCTAACACTTAATAAAGATAATTCTCCATGGAAAATAGAGAAATACCTCTAAAAGATAAGAAAACTACTAACTTKTTTGTTATTCTCTTAGAATCTCTTAATATTAAAAAAGAAATGTAATGACATATTGAATTCAAATCACTGGAGAAACTGGAAAACACCAGTGTTCACATTAATGATAAGGGAACCTCCAGAGACTACCAGATCCATGGCACTGCTTTCTCTCCAGGTGGAGAAYGACTTCTGTGGGGGAACACGACGTTATTCAGTAGAATTTTCCCTACAGAGCAGAAAATTCCTGTGAGAAACAGCTGGAATTTCAAGATTTCAGGACTGAAAATCTTCTTTTATGTGGCAGATTCAATAAAACTATGACTTAAGAAGTCAGAAAACAACCGAATAGGAAGTGAGTGGGAAGGGAAGAAAGGGGCAGAGGGTAGTTACTAAAATCTAGAAGCCAGATGTTTCTGGAATAATGATGGAAATTACCACAGAGACACTGAAGAATATATATATACACACATATGTATATAMATACATACATACATATATATGTATGTATATATGTATAGTTAAAGAATGGTATAAAAATAATATAGTCAATTTTGCCTTAAAGGTAAACAAGATCTGCCACAACATAGAGCATGGTGCTAATGATACCAAGGTTGTGGGTTCGATCCCCATACAGGCCACTGTTTGGAGGTTGGACTAGATGATCTCCAGAGGTCCCTTCCAACCTTACCAATTCTATGATTCTATGATACTAAAAAGTTTCAAGGGGTTAAAATATAAAATAGTGTATCTATAACGGTGTATGTGAATACAAGGCATATGACTTTCTTTCTGACAGTGGGGTACTAGTCACAAATATTTAGTCCTAATGACACTGAAATATATATTCCAATATTTTGAATTCCATTGAATAACTCTTTCTCTCTTTGTCTCTCTGTGTTTCTCTCTTTTGAAAGCAGTCCATGTGCACTGGCACATGCCATTAAAATAAAAGTACTGGAAGCTTGGTAATGTGGGTTTGTACAGTTAGAAACTCTTGGGAAAATTAAAATTCTGCTGCATTCATGCCTTCATCATTTACTTGYTATTGTTTTGAAACCAGAACAGATGCAAGAAGTCCTGTATATGCTCATACAGACAAAAAATATGTATTTCTGTCAATCAGAGCAATGATATGGACCAGAAAGAGAGGTGATAAGCACTTTAGCAGATCCCTACTGGCAAAACAAGCCCAATCACATTTTTTCATCTACTAATCCTGACACTGAGAAAATCTTTATATCAGAGCATTCAGATTTTTCTCATTACTAATGTGAAATGACATATTGTAACAGATTGCATTGATTTGTGACAATCTGCTGTATAGGAATARCTTTTTCACAGTGCCTTTAGGTCTTGGTGGGTAAGAAATATCTGGATCTTTAGAGATTCCCTCTCATCCAGAAGAAAAGTTGATCTGAAGACATCAACACCCAAAACATTTTTCCATGAATGAAATGGGGAATTTTCATACTGTTTAAAGTTGGAAGTTAGGCAAAGGAACTACTCTGCACTGASTTTGTTCAGGGAGTGGGGAGAGGCAAGCTTCTGCTGCAGGCTTATCTGTCAAGGTTGTGGAATCAAGGTCTTCTTCCTTCTATTCACTATACAGGGACCTCACTTTCCTAACTTTGCTGTATGATAGGTGCCTCAAGTGAGATAGTTCCTATGAAATGCAAATCAGTGAAGGAAATTTCTTCATGAGTAAATCAAAGCCTCTTTAGCAACCGGCATGCTGCCTCTGTGATGCAGTCTGTTTTTCAGCTCCTCTTATTGTACGTTATTGGTACTTGACCTTTTTCTCCTCACTTTTTGTGTTGTTTTCTGTTGCTTCTGTGCTTCTGGTATGCAGATGCAGGCTTCTACCAAGCCTAGCCTTGTCTGCAAGCTGAGCAAGTTCAGACTGGGCTAGTACTTGGGGGGGGGGGGAAGGTGGGAACTGAACATGTGTCATGCAGTGGGGCATGTGTCACTTGTCCTATGTCCTGGAAAAGTGTCCTCTAGACAGTGAATCCCTCAAGCTCTGAATCTGAGATCAGTGGCCAGTGTAATAGCATGGCTGAGGTTAYGGTTTTCCAGGCATGCTTCCTGGCACCAGAGCAGGTTTAACACTCCACTTCTGTACCCTGACTGCTCTTTCCTGTTCTTGGGCTGCCCTCTCACTTATGCAAATACAGCTTATTTAAACAGAATTTAAAGGTCATGCTTTGGGCAGAGGCTTCTATTATTTCAGCTATAACAACTATGCTCTAAGCAACACTACATTTTTAACTGTTTTTGCTATTTAGGCAATATGAAGGATGGCTGGTATGCCATCAGGTCCAGGGAGATCTACAGTTGCAAACAGGATGCCTCAGAGAGACTTGTTGACCCAGCTACCAATTCTCCTAACATAACGATATTTTGGCATGTATTATACTGGTAACTCATTATGGGGTACCTCTAAGAACCTGCACACAGGGTTTTGTGTGGTACATAGCAATTTCTTAATATATAAGGACAGAAATTCCTCTACACCAACAGAATAAAAAACAATTGGTCACATAAAGAGATATGGCTATTCTACAGATTAAAAGTTGGGTAAGAAGGATAAAATTCCTTTGCTTTAGCTGCCACTCTGGAAAGGATAGGTTCCTCTCATTGAAAGATACAGTCATAAAAAAGTGCCTTAAAAGGCTGTCAGAAACATATCTTTCTTTGCTATGCCAGTTGGTGGGCCTGGCTGATGCCACATAATTTTCCTCAGACAATTTCAATCATTTTGGAGATCAGATTATGCTGAGATATGTATAGGTATTCTGCCTTGAAATGCATGGAAAAATTTATGTTCCCTTGATTTCTTTTTAAATTTAATTGTATGTGTGTGTTTCTTTGGTTAAGTTTGATTGAAACTCTGGTAATCTCTTATTTCATATATCATGGATAACTACAGTGTCATCATTTTCCAAGCAATAATGTTTTCAGTATTTTGTAAGTTAGAAAATGTCCTTTGTCTTCCACCTTTTTGTTTATTCCTTGATTTACTGGGGTTATAGGAGGTGTGAACAAGTTCCCCTTACTTCTGTCTCCGACTGCATTGTTTGTAAGTGTATATTTCTTTCATGTTTAGCAAACTATTAGATATGATGTTGGTCTTCATAATGCACACAATGTTCTCAGGAAATCAGAGTTAATACAGTCATTGCTGTTTGCTTTATCTATTTAGGAGGGTGATTAATGAGTGTGACATTTACCCTGATTGTTATGCTCTTTAAAGATTTTCTTAATAATGAACTCATTTTTGGAGATTCTATCTGGAACTGGCAGTATTAGGGAACAAATTAAGTAGACTCCAGTTTTCCTGAGAGGATTCGCAACCACAGATTCCTATCACCACTGATATCATCAATGCACCAAAGGAGTTACAAACATGCTTTGAAGTACATTGGTTCCCAGAGTGCTTAGAGTTATATGACTTTATTTTTGAGTTCATTGAAGATGCTAATGTTCTGCCTCAAATTAAAGTCAAGTTGTTTGAAACGTTTCAGGAAGCCATTGCTGGAGCAGCTTCAAAGCTTGAAATGTGGCTGAAGTTAGTCAGCCAGGATGTGTATCTCTGAAGAAAACAGACTCATCCACCCCCACAAAGATACCTGGTGTATTGCTTAAACAGCACGTACAAGCTAGAAAGAGTTTTCTCCAGAGGAACTTGAAAGTACACACTGTAATGTTGTTCTCAAGCCACTTTGTCATGCAAAGCCCATGAAAACTACAAGAATTTTTTTTGAAACTGGAAGCTAGAACATGCTAGAATTAGCATCATTATTGCTCTCAGTTAACACTGCAAAATACAAATGCAATTTTAACAAACCAGAGAGTGTATTTCCAGAAATATTGTGTCTTGAAGAATTCAGTCTTCAGAAGTTTCACTTTTGAAAAAGTATGTCCTGATTTCCACGTATTAGGAACATTGTAGAATTTAAGGAAGAATTGGGTGCTCCTTCTGCCCGTCTGTGCTTGACAGCCCTCTCTGCTACATACATATGTGGAAGTGAGGTTAAGTCTGGGCAGCCTCTAAATCCTTAGTTCAATAATACAGTAAATCTAGCTTTTCTAAATTTTGACAAATTAGCTTTTACATCACAATAATATTATCTGTCTATTCCATTCCATTCTGGATGAAATATTTGCTTTCCCAAGGCCACAATATTCTCCGGTTGATTCTATGAAAATGTAGCCTAGCACGACAATTAAATCTGTACTTTGAGGTGCACGGATCTATTACATGAAAATACAGATCCAACCAGGACACATTAAAAGTATAAAGCTCTTCACACCCTATGCTAGTAAAATTTCTTTCTGTATTCAAAGCTTAAGTGAGTCTTAATAAAAAAGGTCAAGAGAGTCATACTATGTTAGTAGCAATAATTAGGTATTAGCTCATTCCRTGTGTCCCTACAGTTGGCTGTTAGTGGTATGTTTTCTTTCCTAACCCTTCAGCTTGGCTACAGGCTGATACATGCAAAATACATATGCAAAATATTTTCACCATAATAGTTCACAGAAGTGCTTCTAAATTAAAATTGATATATCGAAGTAAATGGTGAGAATGGAGTAAGTTGTTCCATCTTCCTTGATATTTGTGTTAGATCAGGYAAAATTCCACTGAAATGTTTATTCACACAGATGTAAATGAGAGATGTCAGACTAGTAGAATACATACTCTTATTGCTGAGCCATGACTGCAGGCACTGGGATGCTCAGCCTGATGCTAGAGATTCATTCTGTATCTGTGGGGCATTGCAAAAAAGATTGGTTGGAGCCTGCCTCTGAAATTCCTTAAACTTGACTGAATAAATTCCTTCCAATAATATCCATAGCAGTTTCAGAATCTCAATCTTTTGTTCAGTCTGTTTCCGTGTTTCAAAATTAATAAACTGAGATCCCCAAATATGTTATATACATGTAAGCTGCTTCCAAGCACCGTGTTAGCTAGCTCACAAAATCAGAGTGAAAAGGGGCTTACCTAATGCAAAGACAGGCATGAAATAGCACTAGCAGGAAGGAAATTTTTTTTTGAATATATTTCATTTTTAATAATTTAAGCTATTTTCTCAACAGTACTTGTGTACTGTTGGCATAGAAGCTCTTTCAAACTATGCAGCTGGTGCAGTGCAGGAAGCTGCTAGCAATTTGTTGCTGMTGATGATATTTGACAAAGAAGTTTGTAATCACGAATATACTGACTGCAACTAAAATAATAAGACATTTTATGCATAGAAGACCTATTTTCAAAGTAATTTCGATGTTAAAAAATTGCTGTACATTTTCTGCTGTATATTAGCCTTGGCCCCATTATTTATAGATGTTTTTCTTCTGAAAACCAGCAAAAGATTTGTTGGTTAAACCAGCTGTGTGATAAAGAATTGATCTTTCGCAAAAAATGGTTATCAATGATGTTAACATTTCTAGTTCTAGATTCAAAAAGTCCTGAGTTTTTGAAGAACCAAAATCTGAATGAGTTTCTGGTTCTGAACGTTTAGGAAAAATATCTGGATTGAACCAATCCTTTTGATTTGATTTTTTTGTATGTTCTAAAAATGAATTTTATGAATGATGTTTGCCATTCTTATAAATTTTATGAATTTATTTTATTAATGATGTTTAATACATGGTGTTTTCCATTTGGAAGAGAGAAAAGTCTAATGAGACGTTGCACGTATATTTTCTAAATAGACTTCTTAATTTTTAAGGCAAATGAATTTCATAACTACAAATACTCCAATGACCACTTTCTCCCAGATATTTCCTTTGACTTACTTAGTCCAGATTTTCTTCTTCTATGTTTCTTTTTCCCTTGTTCTTCATAGTCACTTTTCTATCTCCCTCATCTGCCCATGTGAATAAGTTATTTATGAAGCACCTGCTGCAAAAGGATCCCACCTTCATTTACCTCTCTCCTGTGATCATTTGGGCAGTGTCTGATATTCATCCACCTATGGAAACTGTATTTTTCATTATGGGTGGGGAACAGTGGAAAACTTCGTTTATAAGAATTTTAAGTGTTAATATTTTATCTGGTTTCACTGCCTAAACCAAAAAGAATATCAACTGAGATGGTTAAAATATGCTTAAACATCTGTCAGGAGCAGATGATATCATTTTTTTCCTGTTTTGTTTCTATTATCTTTTCCTACTAACAGGCAGTAAAACTGACAGACTGAGCTTTTGTTGTAAACTAACAAATTACTATATATGAATGCAGATCTTATTTTCCAAACATTTAGTATACATGAATGAGCATTTGTAATTGTCTTAAATGTGATTCCGCAGAGATCTTTCTTTATTCTATTTACCTTATATGTCATCATAGAAATTAAAAGAAAGATGTGGCAAAGAGAAACAGAAGTAGGGAGAGAATATAGAGTATCTACGGAATCCCCATCACAGTGATAAATATCAATTTCATATGTTTCTACTTGCAAGACTAATAGTTTTTAATGTGGTTAAAAACATAGATTAGTAACTAAACATTTTAAAAAAACATGCAGTGAGGGCTCTAGAAGTGCAAATGGATATAACAGAAGCTGTTTTTTAATAATATGTTTTTTTCTGTTTCAGTTTAGGGTTTTTCTCAGTAGAGGATCTTTTTTCCTTATTCTATCTGTTCTTTAGCTCTTAAGTTAGTTTTAAGGCAGAGGGTTATAAAAGAGTCTCAAATTGTCTGATGGCTGAAAAGTCACCAAATCCACTTGGAGTAGAAGGAAGCCGCACACATACTAAGTTTTCAGATGCAAGAGCCAAATTTGTCAGAGAATGTTTATTATTCAGTAAAAGAAGATGACTTCTTCTATTGCTACATCCACTCACGCTTAAGAAGAGGTGCTGCTTTCAAGTTTCCTCTGGAATATCATGGGGATATATTAGGTACAGTTCTATTTTAGACTATTTTTAATTTAGCAGTTGTAAAATCATTTTAGCAGTGCAAAGCCCCTCAATTTTTCCCTGATTAGAGAAAATGGAGTTTGTTCAATAAATACTATAATGCAGACACTATCTAAATCTATTGAATTGCTTAAACTTGAAAAGTTGAGCAAACAGGATATCTTCCCATAATATAATTGTTTTGCTAATTATTTTATCCATAGATCACTGTGGGGAAACTGTTTCTTAACTGAGATCTTGGTCAATAGCTTTATCTAAAAATCAGTGTTCTTGGTTGCTCAAATATATGTTAGTGTTGTCATCACCCTATATACTGGATAAAGTGCCAAGAAAAGAAAGAGCTGCAAAAGCCTTTGGGTTTTCCTAATCATAAAAATCAGATCTTCTAGGTGAAAAAAACCCCAACCAACCCTCAAAAAACATTTTCAGGTAGATTTTAAGTAGTTGAAACTATAGTCTTTCTTCAAAATAAAAGCAATCCAAGGCCATGATGTCTGTGACCATCAACAACTTTGGGTCCTGCCTAAGCCGATGTTTTTGGGAGTATTCAGGACTAACTGAAGCTGCTTTCTTAAACAGCTGTTTAATCATTTGAAAGTCTCTTCAATGAAGCAAGCATTAGTAAAGTTGCTTTCCCTATAAAAAAGTTCCTAAGTATCAAATGATAAGATTCAGAGTAAGTTCTGTGCCTACCGAGGATGCAGAATACATCTACATCTCATTTATGATACTGAATGGAAACATATGAAGATGCTTTGATTTCCTGGGAAAAATAGATCTAATTAGACCCTTTTACAGCATTCCTACATGTCTGAATGACAAAAACAATCCTTCTGGAGTCTTAGAAAGGAGTATTTTCCAAGTAGAAATAATATGGCTTTGAACAGTATTAAGGTGGCATCTATTAAGGTTGCACCTAGTAGAGGTATGACCAGCCATTCCTTCATCATTTTCTTGATTACAAAGTAATCATTAACTTTCTAAAAATTACTTGTTTTAGCCAAAGTGTATCCATGAAAACTCACAGAATCACAGAATGGGTAAGGTTGGAAGGGACCTCTGGAGATCATCTAGTCCAACCTCCCCGCTCAGCAGGGTCACCTACAGCATGTTAGACAGGGTTGCATCCAGGCGGGTCTTGAAGATCTCCAGAGAAGGAGACTCCACAACCTCTCTGGGCAACCTGTGCCAGTGCTCCATCACTCTCACAGGAAAGAAATTCCTCCTCACGGTCAGGCGGAAGTTCCCGTGGTTCAATTTCTGCCCATTGCCTCTTGTCCTGTCACACGGGACAACTGAAAAGAGTTTGTCCCCATCCCCTTGACACCCTCCCTTCAGGTACTTGTACACATTGATAAGCTCCCCCCTCAGTCTTCTCTTCCCCAGGCTGAAGACGCCCAGCTCTCACAGTCTTTCCTCATAGGGTAGGTGCTTCAGCCCTCTGATCATCTTCGTGGCCCTACGCTGGACTCTCTCCATGTCTCTCTTGTGGTGGGGAGCCCAGAACTGGATGCAGTACTCGAGATGAGGCCTCCCCAGGGCTGAGTAGAGGGGCAGGATCACCTCCCTCGACCTGCTGGCAACACTCTTCCTAATGCACCCCAGGAGGCCACTGGTTTTCTAGGCCACAAGGGCACATTGTTGGCTCATGGTCAACTTGTCATCCACGAGCACTCCCAGGTCCTTCTCTGCAGAGACGCTCTCCAGAAGGTCAGTCTCCAGCTTKTACTGGTGGTGCCTAGGGTTATTTCTCCTTAAGTGCAGGACTCTGCACTTGCCCTTGTGGAACCTCATGAGGTTAAATTCAAACAGGACTTTTTGGATATGTAGTGGGTTGACACTGGAAGAGTTCTGTGGAAACCTTTTGGTGGGAGGTTGTAAGTTTTCTAAAAAATAATAAATAAATAAATAAAGGGTCTGGTAAGCATAATGGAAATTACAGGACAGTTATCACCTGGGGACGGACAGATAAGCAGCATGATTTCAGAAGTCGCACTTTAAACAGAACTGATCTTAAAACCCCACCAAAACACACAGGGCTGGTACTCTTATCAGCATCTGCAATTTTCAGGAGCGCTTAGCATTTTGAAAATTATCTATGACATTAGATTCCTAGAAATGCGTATTTTATTTTCATTGCACTTCTGGTGCACCGTGGTAGTCTTTTTTTTTTTTTAGGTCCTGGCTTTCCTTGGCACATCAGGTGTGTGCAAAGGTGTATATTCTGCAGTCCCTAAGAGCGGGCAGGAGCATAGGCTCTCTGAGGGGAGCAGATTCTTGTAAACTACAGCAATGTGTCTGCTCGAGAGAACGGATTTGGCAGACTGCGTGGAAAGACATTTCACAATGTGCATGCAAAATGGGTAGATCTAACTGTATAGGCACTTCAAAAGTGTTCTTTTAAAAACAGTGCTATTATATTTGTTTATTAGAAAAGTGAACTTTTATAGCTGAAGATTTAAGGTGGGTTTGGGTTTCTGCTTTTTGTAATTACCATTTGAATACAGAAGGGCTATTAGTTTCTCTGAGTTCTGCCATGTAAGCACTGGCTGTGCTCTGACAAGCATAACCCCTTAAGAGTTTGATATTGAAATCAGGGGATTTAGTCTCTTGAATTAGCAATTTATATTCCATGTGGCTGCTGCAGTGGTTGCTGCATTTAAATTATTTATGCAAAGAAAGGGCACTGTTCTGTTCTTTATTACAAATTACACCAACTGCATGCTCAACAAGGGTAAAGTTTTCCCTCTGAAACTCTGCTTCATTTGCAACATCATATTTTTATCTTGTCACTGACTGCTTACTGTGATGAAGATGAATCGAGATCACAGAGCACTGCACCTTTCATTGACTCTTGAAACAGTATCAGTTTTATGCAGAGATAGGAGGCTCTACCAGAGGTGGACAATTCCCCTTCAGTTAGTCATTAGCACTTCTTGTACACCATGGTACCAAATTCTTCAGGGAATGAAGCCAAGTTTAGAGTAGTATGTGTGCCTGGCAATGCAAATCTACTTTTAAGCTGAAGAAGTAGTTCAGTAAAGGAATCCTTGTAGTTTCCTCTGAAAAAGAAAGAAAAAACCCCATCACCACTGACAATTTTTAAAAACAAGCTGAGTAGAAGTAATGCTTATCTAAGTAAGCAAATAAAAATAGACTCACTTTGACATGCCAGATTTTTCAAGCAGAGAGAATTCAGTGTCATCTGTAAAGCAGTCACTCACACAATTTTATACATATCTGTTTAAAATTCTATTGGTTTCTAAAAGTATTAAGCACAATTGTTCCTGAATAAATGGCATCAACTGTGTTTACACATAGGAACAGATTTGATTTTTCATGTTTGATTTGACACAAAGTTAGCTTTTAAATTTAGCTAATTGAAAATTAGCTCTAAAATTTGCACAGCAGTCTCTTCCTACTTTCCTAAGAATAGGAATGCGTGTTCCTGGCCAGCTCTTTGCTGCACATCTCTCTGCTCTTGTCTAGTGCTCTTTAGCTATGAAAGCAGTGAGAGAGATCAGAGAGTCCACAAAAATCTAACAGAATAATAAGGGACTTTGGTTGCCCACTTGGAAAATGCACAAATGTACAGTGTTTGTGAAAACAATTTCTTGTCACCTCAAGTGACTGTTCCTTTGAGTTGGTGGTTCCGGAGAACGGCAAGAGAGACTATTCAAGAGAGACTGTTCTTGCTTAGTCTGAAGTTGCTCACCAGCAAGCTCATTCATTCAAGTCATCACAGTAACTGAACTCCTTAATGAAGTTTAACATTTAAAGGGCAGGTAATGACACAAACAAAAAACATGTTATAAAAAGAGACTTCAGCTAAAGGAGTAGGTTAGTGAAAACAAACAACCCCCAAGTTTGTAAGTAAATCAAGTGAAATCTTTAAAAGTTGTTTGGATGTARTAAAGAAAAACAATAACAGTGTCTGGAGAACATCGGTAGCATGAATGAAGCCCTTGTGACTATAATCCTGTCAAGGCATGTTTTGCCCAAGAGGAGACTTGGGACATACTGGCTTAGGTTTGTCACCAGTGTTACTGTGCTGCTTCTAGAAACAGGCCAGTATGTCTGTGGGGTTGTCATACCAGCCTGTTCAGGCTCAAGGTGAACTCAGGGATTTTTGCATAAAACATAATTTTAGCAATTTAGACAGGCCATGAGAAAATATGCATAGCATTAAACAGAAAGGATATGGCAGAGAAATTAGAAGGTGAGGCTTTTTACTTTTGAAAGCAGGAAGATAAGGCGGGATATGACAAAGACTATAGCCATTTGTTTTCCGTTTGAAGCCAACAGCTAAGTATCAATGATTAGGTTGAGATTTAATGAGGGGAACAAATCCTAACATCATGTGATAACATTTCTTGCACATTCTTTTGCAGTCTCCTGCAAAAGCAATCAGTGGAGGTATGATATAGGGTTGGTAGGGCCATATATCTAGTAAAGCAATTCCAATGTTCCTATGTTGATATTCTTTCTAACTATGAAAACCTCTGGTTGGTATAAAGATGGTATTGCTGAATGTAGGCCATTTACTGCTGGCTTTTGGTGTAGAGGATTTGCCAGCGCAGAAGGGAAAGAAGCTCAAACTGTTCTGTGCTCTGAAGCTCCTGAGCCAACAGCAAGTCTCAAAGGGACGACTCTGGCCAGTGCAAGGAAGGCCAAATCTGATGCAACTTAGGAAGAAAACAGCTTCCTGAAACAGTCAAGAGGCAAGACAAAATTTTGTTTTTGTTTTTTTGTCCTCTGTAACGGAATTTTGGAGAGCCAGCCAAGAAAAACAGAAATGTTGCCAAGATGTGACAGAGCCAAAGAGGAAGCTTAAACTTAGGCAAATCTCTTGTGAGACTTTTTATGCTGCTGACCTTAGAGGGAAGCCTGGCTGGTGGAAGCCGATAGGAGAGCTGACATTGATTTCCTCAGGGCCAGGCTTGCACAACTTGTCCTCTTCTAAACAAGTTTTATAAATATGCATGCCAAAATGTGTCCTTGGGCACAGGGACAAAAACCGCTTKTAAAGTGACTTGAATTCACGTCCTTACAGGTGAAAGGTTAGACCACTAATAGCTGGTGCCAAAGAGTACCTTCCACTGCCCCCAAGGAAACAAGATGTAACTATATAATCAGCACCTGCATTTGTTTTAAGAGTGTCCCTATGCACATAATAATACAATTTCAAGCCAAGAATGAGCCATCTTCTCTGCAAAATGGGGTGCAAAGAGTTCATTCCCACAGCACATAGTGCAGTCTTGCAGTCTGTGCACAAGGGGAAGTTAATGTTTGTTCATTTGTGTGTATACAGCTCCACGATGGAAAGAGATACTTCATTACGTTTTCACATCCAGTCTCTTTTCAGAAGGAAGAAACAAGCCTTAATGATGATTCTTTTCTTAAGGCCAGATTTCCAACCCCTTATTCACCCATTCAGTTAGCTGCTGATATGAGCAATATCAATGAACACAACAGGATTTTATTATGCAAATCATGCTCGTTATTCTCTGTTTTAAAGAATTCGAGGTCTAGCTGCTGCAGTTCTGCTTGGTGCCAGCGAAATTGCACTAGCATCCACTGTGACARTGTTGCTAATTCTGCTCCCATATATTGAATAATTGTCATTTGAGTAATGAGGATAGTCATACCTACATTTAATTGTAACTAAAAGAAGAAAAGTAATTTTAATACCAATGTGGTTTATGAATTTTGTGTTTTTTTTTTTTTAAAATGGATTATAGACTTCTGCAGTTATGAAAAGAAAAAGGATAATATAGTATTAATCTGTTATGAGAGATTAATATGTAATATTGTTTTGTTTTCATGATGTTATTGCTTCAGAGTAAATCTCTTCCTTTATTCTAACACTCATTCACCTTATTTGACCTCCAGTTTTCTTAGTGTGTTTTTATTTATTTAAGGTACCACTGCAGCCCAGTATCTGGAAAATATTTATATTCTATTTTTAAATTATTTATTATAATCTTTATATACAGGTCAGGTTAACAAAGAGGACACACCAAATATCATACTAAGGAAACAAGCACAATGAAAAGATATTCATCATCCAGTATAATTATGGCTTCATATAATTGGTTTGGTAGTAAGAATATGTAACTAGAATAAGTTATTACATAACAGAACAGCCTTTATTTTTTTGTTGTCTCAGAAATGTATATGTTTGGGACTTCTTATTCAAATCAGAATCTGCTTTATGGTTTTTATTGAATTTTGTGCTTCTAGTAACACTTATTTAAAACAGGAAATCCTTTCTAGTTATAAAACAGCAATAAAAAATTGGTAGGGTTTATTTAAACATAACAGTATGACAATTGTTTTAATATCCAATCTTTTCATTGCAACCATGTGATTTTGTTGTTGTTTGCTTCAACACTTGGGGAAGAATATGATCCCAACAGGACAAAAGTGGGGTAGCTSATCGCAGATGTGTGTGCAGGAATGTTTGGAGGTCTAATTCAGGTTATGTCAATGATTCTATTTCCTTGGCATTTTACTTCAAATTCACCACCTGTACAACGGTGATAACACTTCCTACACCTTACGGGGGCTGTGAAACTTCATTAGAGCTTGTCTACACAAGAAATTAGGTGTTCTTGCATAATTTCAGGGAAGAACATGTTTGCAAAGTAGACTATCATAAAAGTGAAATCAGTTTCAAAATGGTGTAGCTAATGTATTTTAAAAATAWTCTTCCTTATTGAAAATGAATTTTTAACCGAGGGTCAACACATTCATTCATTCTGGTTATTCTAAAGTGTTGAAAATCATTATGATGAGGACTCAGGAAAATCACAGAAGTCCATCTTATGTCAGTCTCTTCAAAGTACCACGTATGAAACTGTTTAAAAAAAGCTCAGCTGGAACATCCCAAAAGTATATGCATGAATGTTGTTTAAGTAGTGGTGTTCTACTGAAAAAGGGCAGATATTTGACAGATGCTATTATTCAATTTTTAACGAAGAAGCTTTATGACAACTTTAAAAGAAATCTTGTCATGTTAAGGAATATTCCTTTGACATTATCATAGCAATTTTAAAACAGTTGTCTAGTAGTATTATATTTTGATTAAGTATTTGATGGGAAAACACCTTCTTGTCAAATCTATGGAGAGAAGCTTTTAAAAAATTCAAATGCTACCAGCAGTTATACAACAATAAAGTCAATGACATTATAAGAAGTGGTTTATTTGCATTATGATTCCTATAAAACTTAAAAAAAACAAAGCTCTTTCCTAAAGAGGCTGTTGCAGTCTCTGTTAGTTCCAGGTGCTGTCACCCTGCTGTTACTGCTCATGAGACACTGCATGGGCCTGAAGGAGAAGGTTACATAACCCTGGGCCRATAACATATATTCAGAAAAGTAGTTATTAAATCAGTGTGGGCTTGCAGCTGAATAAAAAAGACTGAATACCATCTATATCACATTAAATAATAAAACTGATCTAATGATGTGCRGTGTGATATATAAAACTCCAGGACTGTTCAACAGTCTTTGCCTCCCAACTCTGTTACCATGAGATGATGTAGATTGAGGCTCCTTGGTCACAGAGGGCTTCTCTGCTGAAAGTTGCTGTGGATKTGACTAGTATGAACTTAAAGCACAGCAGCTATTCCAAAGTAGTCATGTTCATATGTATATAAGACCTCTGAAATTAAAGCCTTTATCCAGCTTGCTTAATCTTATTGAGATATATAAGAAAACAAGGTCTTAATTCAGAGTAATTGCACACAAGGATCTTTTTAAATTGCACCTAAGTGAAAGTCAGAGGTGACAGCTGCAGGATCAGCAATTTTCTGATGGCTAGTCGTGGCTTTCCGGAAAGGAAATCGCTGACAGTTCTAGGCTCCTATTTTTTCTCACTGGCACAAGACTCTATTTCACACCGTTCCACTGTAAACACCTCTCCAGTGTCAYTTGGCACACTGTGGCAAATTGAATTAGAAATGATCTCGTTACCTTCTCTACCTTATTTTGAAGATTTTAGCAGCACAGCGTTCCCAGCTAAGACTTTCAGAGGTGACACTGTGCTGACCGCAGGCCATCACCAGGTTTGTCCAGGGTGCCTGCAGCTGCAGGCAGTGCACTGACRTGCCCCCGGGGTTGTGGTCCCTGGGCTGCCCCCCGGCAGACGTGGCTGGAGTGCACTGCGGCTGCTCTCCAGCCCCCCGCGTGGGGATCCCTGGCTGTGGAAGCCAGAACAAGCACTGAAAAATGCTGAGTGCTTAGGTTTCACCTTGATTCGTAGAAGGCTGGGACACACACACAGCATGAGCAGTTGGAAAGTGCTCTTGGACCTTGTAAAGGCAGACTAAAACCACAGGYCTGTTTGAAAGCACTTGTGCTCCAAAAGCACTGAGGGCTTTGTGAAAACCTATCAAATTCTTTCTGTTCCAATGTGTGGGAGAGTCCACCATGGGTCAGGTCTTATAGTTGGCTGTCCCTGCCTACCACGCCATGCAGTAGGAAGGCTGCAGGGATATRTATAGCAGGTTGCACGCCAGAAGGCTCCTTGGAGGGCCTGGCACAGTGAGGAGCACAGCTTTTAATGGCTGTGCAGCATTGTGACCTTTCTCCCTGCCAGAGTCCACAGGCCACGTGCAAGTAAATCGCATTTTGAACRGGGTAAAAGAAAGAGCTTTGCTGCCCAGTTTGTGAGCTGCAGGTACTGCAGCAGGGAATATGAGGCAGAGACCAAGTTAATACATCAGACACAAAGTGAGAGACTTCAAATAATTGTGATTGCCTGGAACCTGATCCTCATGTTGCTGTAAAGTAAGGAAAGGAGCAAATACGTCTTGTATTCTTGTATCAGATTTCTTCCCTAATGAATAAACAGGCAAAATAGGACCACTATGCTTTTTGGGGGTGAATTCTTCACAGTTTATTCCTATCAGTCCTATCCTAGTGGATTTTTGAATTCCCTGACAGAAATGGGCTCTGCAGCTTTAATTTTAAGTGAACAGCCAGGTGAGAATATGGGTTTAGCTAACTATAACATCTTTAAGAAGGCTATAGGAGGAGGTTTTTAAAGGATTTTGAGCCAAATAGAAGATTCTGTGGGTGACAGCTGAGTTAGGAGTTCAGAGTAACTTCGATTAGGGGTTGCTGTGAAGTGAAAGACTGAACTTGAAGGAAATTTGTAGCAGTGAAACATATGGGAAATTATATCTGACTGCATAAGCATGTTCTTCAAAAAAGTCTCATAATTGCACTTAATTTTTATCGGCTTAAATAAGGCTGTGAATAAGCATGCCTATGGAATGAGGAACTTCAATAAGAATTGGGAAAGGGGACAAAGGATTATTGAGTGGATTGCTGATAGAGAAAAGTGGGGCTCATGGTAGGATGAAGCATTCTCCGTGCTGGAGTCTATGGTAGGATGGGTGTTAGGAGCAGTAAGGGCATGATGATCTTTGCAGTTTGGGTGGTGAGAGGTATAGTTCTTGAAAACACAGTGGGAGTATTGGGAGATGCTTTTCCAAGAAGTTAGTCTAAACCACTTAGCAGTAGGGATTCTCAAGTTATCCCTGGGGAGAAAAGAGAGAGTTTAACCAAGAGTGTCTTGGATTATTTGTAAGAGTCGGGGAATCAGGAATGGTGGATGAGTGASGGAACTCATGGGAAACAATTGGGGGATAGGAGATAGAGAGGAATTTCCAAGTTTTCACACAAGGATRAGGTCTCAAAGACCTTCAGATTCCTTCTCCCGTGCTGCCAGATTTAGACTATTACTAGAAAAAAGTAGTGAGGAGCTCTAAAATCTGGAAGGAAAGTTTAAGTGTGGGGAGATATAGAAAGCTTGGGTTGAGATCTTCTGTTGGAGGGTTCTGGGATTTGGAAGGCTTATGGGTTTCCTTTACCTCACCAGGAACCCCTAAGGATTTTAATTGTGTGTGGACAGAAAAGTGGGACTGCTGCCCTTCGCCTGTTTTTCTTTCTAAGCTCTGAAACATGGGAGCCTCAAACTGTTTGGCAGAAAACTTGTTTTCCTTACAGGCTCTGATTTATAGCTTGAAAAGTAATCAGGTGCTATACAAACCAAACATCCTCCAACATCCGACTGTTTCCCTAGGTCAGTATCTAAACAAGGAAGGCCTTGAAACATCACGGTTCTGCTTAGATCTATAATTTGAATGCCTTAAGCTTCATGTCTCTTGGAGTCCAGTGCTCAGAGGTCAAAGTGGACTCTCTGGCCCTCCTGCTGCTGAATCTGCATAGAGTAGTGCTGCCTCAACAGAAGTCACTGCATTTGCTAACACTGGTTTGAGATGAGGTATTCAGGAATGGGCTGTGCTACGAATGTGTTCAACATCCTTTGGTCTGTGCTTTAGAGAAACGAGATAAACAGGACTTAAGAATGCAGCCTTCATTCTGGATATTTTTATTGGACTCCACCTTGGTATTTTAAATACCAACACGCAGACCACAGTATTGCCCCTCTGCCCCATAACTGCCCACATGCTCATACCACCTCCACTACTAAGATAATAACAGGGCAGAATCCCGGTCAGGGACACGGGCTGTGAAAACACTGGAGTTGCACAAACTGAGCAATTACTTGATAGCATCCACAGAGTTAGTACTTGCAAAAACACATCACGAAAGATAAAATGCAATCTTATCTTTTACCACAGGCCCTTTGATAGTTCTTGCTGTAGTGCAGAGGAGGTTTTTTTTAAGGCACTTAGTACTTCAGTAAAATGTTTGGACAATGAGATTCCAGAAACTGTAAGTGTCGAATGCACTTTGTTTATACAGAAATCTGATTAGTATTCTTTGGACACTATCCATCCTACCGGATCTTATTGCAGAGCTGTTGACAGGATGTGTTGCTGTGATCAGATAGCTCTAAAGTAATTTTTTTTTTTTTTTTTTTTTTTTTTACTTCCAAAGGAAGAACTTGTTTTGGAAACTATTCTGTTTTGAATGATCTGAATCATCAGTAGCTGAAAAAGGTAATTTATTGGTTAGGTGAACAGGAGGAAAATGTTCCTATTCCAAATTTAGTGGTGTGTAGACACTTTTCATTTAATGTGGGCTTATAAAATACTTTTTTCGTTCCTTAAATGAAAATTTTAGAGTAGAAACCATGAAAAGGGGTAGAAAACTCCTTCAACCAAAAGCTTCTGTTTTGTATTGTAGCATTTCAAAAAGGGACATTATAGAACAGAGCCCCTGAGTGTCAATTACACAAAAGATGCTTAGTTAGCTCAGACAGGATATATCTAGATATTTCTAAAGCAAGTGATGGTGGCATTTTAATAGATGATATCATTCACTTTGAGTCAATATTAATTAAATTAGTGTCCCTGCATAATGACCCATGATGCTGGAGTTGAATTTTTTGGCAGAAGAATATAATCAGGATATTCATTACTTGTGGTGATTAAAAGAAAAGTCTCCCGATAATACTGCTAGAGGAAGGGGGACAGGTCCATTGTTCTATCTAAATTCCAGCTCAGCTAATTGCATCCTGCTTACCTAATTATGCCGGCTGTAGTTTCACGTGAATATGCTATGTATGTATTGACTGTTAGCAACTGAGGTGTTCCATCTTATTTCCAGGTGTTGCCAAATTCATGTCTAACTGCTGAAATATGTTCTTGGACCCAGTCCACTCTTTCTGTTAGTCGGGAAATAGCACCTATACCTGCAAAGTGTATTTCTTTGGCTAAAGAGAGTCTACATGAAGAGCAGAGCAAGGTGAAAGTTATTCCTCTGTTTCACACACTGAATCACAGCAGTTACACAAGGTCACTGGTAGCAGAATTAGGAACAGAATTCAAGTATTTACTATAGCTAATCATATACTTGTAGCCAGGCTGCTTTCACCATAAATGTATATGGCTGCTGTTTCTGCTGTTACTAGAATTAGGAGATAGATTTTCTGTCTGTTATTTTGTAAAAAGAAAACAAAAAAGCCCTCCTACAAACTTGAAAATTAGTTTAAAGAAAAAATAAAAAGTCTTTGCTAAACAGATGGAGAAACTGTAAGTCATAAAAGTATCAAAAGTAATTATACCTCAAATTATACCTGAAGGCTTAATTTCTTCCTCTAGTGAGACTGCCTTTAGTGGCCTGATTCATTCAATATGAAGAGTGGGTAGTAAATAAAGCAAAGAAAATGAGGAAGGTAAGAGGGTTTCTCTCAGGTTTAAAGCTGTTGGATGTTGGAGAGGTGGCTGTGTATTTTTCAGTGACAAGAAATATATATACAACAGTAAAAGTAGTACATGTTTTCTTGCCACATGACCTCTTGCCAGCCAAACAGTTATGTCCCCTCAACTAAGTGTGTTGAACAAGATTTTATAATAATTCATATGTATAATTTGGGACTCTTAAATCCCATTTCCTCAATTTGTAAAGCAGAATTTTGCTTCTTGACTRTATAACTTTAATATAACTTTATGTCTATCTTCTTGTAGTAAAAAATCAAACAATTTTCTTCGCTAAGTGATCATGCATACTACATCCATAAGAGAAAAACATTACATTAACATCATACTCACTTATGTGTTACTTCTGTAATAGTGTTTTACAAGGACAAACTTCGAAGAGACAGATTAAACCAGCTAGACTGCTTCTATAAAGTTGTCCCCTTCAGAAATTATATCAGCGTACTTTAAAGATACTGTCCTGACCATGACATATTTGGGAAAAGTTTCAGTGTCTCAGACTTTTTGCACAGAGCWTTCCACTCTTCTTGTACCCTAGAGGGAACACTGGAGCAAAGCTGCAGAATCTTCTGCGGGAGGCACTGCAAGTGCATAAAGTTACCTAGAGGAAATATTCTCCTATCTGTGTTCCTGAAAAAAAAAACATCCCTCATTTTCGCCGATTCACTCATGTACATGAACGTGATTTTCCAATAAYTAAACATAAATCAAAAGCAAGAATAATATTGTTATTGAGAAAATGTGATTGAACTATTCTAACTGCTTAAGGAACTCTAGAAAGTTTTTAAGCCCTAAATAATTATATGCAGAAATGAGGCTGATGTGGCTTCCAGGCATTGTTTTCTGAAAGGATTAATTAAAAAAAAAATACCCTTCATCCCTTAGAAAACATAGTCTTTTATTATCAAGGGTAACATTAACATTATCTGGTCAATGAGATAAAAATGGAAAAAAATCAGGTGTGAAATATAATTATTTCAAGAGGCAGGTTAACTTTGATTTCAAAATAAATGTATGGTGCAGTTGCTATTTTGTTTATTAGATTTGTTTTTGTCCTTTCTTATTAAATCTTGTTTTGCCTCTAGGTGTCTTTAAAAATCACTAAACATGCCAAATAATTTGTGAAAGAACCATACACGTGCGCATGTACRTGTACACTCATTACTACAATTACCCAAACCAAATTCTAGTGATTCCATTTTAACACCTGGCTATCAACTTCTTCCTTTTTTAGGCCTTGACATTTCCTTTTGTTATTTTCTACGAGGAAAAAACAAAGCCACAAAGCACTGCCTTCTCCTGGATCTCACTTCCTAACCTTTGTGAAGTGTTTACAAACAGGAGAGATTCCAGCTCAAGGTTTCTGATGTTTCCTTTTAGTCATATCCAGTACTGAAAAGCATCTCCTTTCTCAAGTGCARATGCTGCAATAAATATCAATGAGAGAATTTTGCTAGTCCAAAAGGAGAAAGTCTCTCACATGCTAAGAGCTTGTGACACCCATGTTCTTAACATTAACCTGCTCTCAAATGGAAAAGTATCTTAAAAATAGCTAGGTCCACATGTCAAGATTTCTAATACCTGTATACTTGGACCCAAGCCCCAAGACATCCTTCCTAATGTCTGTAGCAAAAGCAATCTGATCTTAATTTTTATGTAGAAGTGTTTTTATGCTCATGCGAAAGCTACCTCTGGGAGCCATGCTAAGGCAATCTCCCTCACTTCTGCACATCCCCAAACCTCTGCATAGATCTTACCCAACTCTTTACGTGATCTGAAATTCCTGCCCCTCTTCCAGAGGCTTACTCTTGTTAAGTAACTAAAGCTGAAGCTTGAGATATAKTTCTGGTGAGTTTCTTGCTCAAGGAAGGGGGAGGTCCTGGACAAGCAAATTGAAAAAGGGAAGCAAAAATGATAGGATAAAGCYATTTTCACTTCAGCTGCTCCTAGACTAGGGTTTATTCTATTTCTTCCAATTAGTAAGACAGTGTTTGTTAATACCTTATCCTCAAAGCATTGATTTGATGCAGGAACTAAATTAAAGCTTGTATAAATCACACTCCTCCCTGCCCATATGCCCCTGGGCAGGCATTGGTAGTGGGTAAAAATGCTTATAAATTCCTGGCCCCTAAGTCACCAAGTCCGTTTGGTCAGGCAGTAAGCTAAAGTGCTTGAAAATAGCACAGTTTTTTACTACTGGAATCAATGTAGAAATAACTATGTAGAAAATTCTTCCTCTTTTAATGGATTCTTATTTTAAATTTGTTTATATATTTGATCTAGTCTGTCTTTGAGAATAAGTGCCATTACTTTGCACTGGGGATAGAAAGAGGAAAGAAAATAGGAGCTTAACATAAAGATCTGGACRGGGATAAATGGACCATATGTTACTTGATCCTATATGAAAGAAAAATTTGAGCTCATTTGGTCAAAGGCATGTGCATATAGACATAGTCACCATTTCTGACAATTTTCTTTTAACTCTGTTTTCTTAGCTAAAACATTGGTAGATCAGATTCTAAGGCTTTTGTTCTAATGAACCAAAATTGAAAAACAACCCAGGAATTCATGTTAAACTCAAATCTTGAGCTTCAGTTTCTAATCTGTACTCCCATTTCAGTACAGCACTTCTTATTTCTCAAGTGTTATTCTTTTTCATAGAACCCCACACCTGCTGAGCTTTTTYGGCATGAGCTTACCTAAAGATAGCAAAAACAGGCATCCATGCCTTGCAGTCTGAAACACAGACATATTTTAAAAGTACGGAGACATGGTTGCATGTAGCTGAAAGCAAGCCACTGAACAGCTGAGGGGTCTACCTGCCTATGGACATGCTTTTAGCATGCCTCAAGTCTGAGCTAAGGCATTTTATCTTGCAATCAGRGCAAGATAAAAGCATGCATAGCTGSTAGTTATGTCAGCTCAGCCGTCAGAATGCAAGTGATTGAGCTGGTGTAAGCTGTTCGCATGTAACTGCATTTCCACACATTTAGTCCTTAAAATCTAGATATTAGATAAGGCAGTACTTTTAGTACTTTTACAAAATCAAAAGAAATGCAGACTAGTGTCTTTACAGACTAATATCCTAAATAGATTTTGCTGATATATAGATTAGTGAATGGATAGCACACTTGTCTACCAACCACGTAAATTTGGGCCTTTTTACTCAGCGACCTCGTTTGCCTTCACGCCTTCTTTTTTTACTTCTAAATGGAGAAAGATGGAATGTGCACCTTTGAACAGTTTTGCTTATCTTACTTCTAATTTCCCCAGACCACTGTATTTATTAAACACACTGACAATAACAACCTTCTCTGCAATGTTGAGGTTCTGTTGCGAAGATCGAGTTCTAGAAAACAAAACCCTACAATAAAACCCTTTACTGCCTGAAACCTCCTCTGCCTGCCTGAGCTTGTTACTCAGCAAGTGTGCTCTACTGTCAGCAATTTAAAGCTAGACATTATAGTGTATTAAAATATAAAYCTTTTGATGGAACAGACACAAATCAGACGTGAAAGCATGGCTGGCACTTCTGAGTATAAAACCTAATATTGTTGCTAATCTAGCTACAGATATTAGAATAAAACATGTTTGGCAGTGAAAAAACACTTTAGGCAATGCAGCTAACACTGTGTCAAAGGGAGAATTGAGACCATCTCTCTGCTACATATAGTTATTGATCATTGAGACAAACTTTCTGTAAACAAAGTACATTGACTGTGGCAGCCTCTACCCTCTTATCTGTCACAGGCAGGCCYCTGGCATCTTTCAAGAGCAAGTAGTTTGGCACTTGAAAGCTATATGTGACTTCAAAGGAAAAGTTGCACTGCAAATAGTCTTGGGAAACAGCATCAGCAAAAGTATCCGAAAAAATTTCGAAATCTCCGTTTACAAGTGCAATAGGAATGCACTGTAAAGATTTCCCTTCAGTACGGAGGATGGTGCTGTTCTGGTTTATTATGTATTTGAGCAGGGTCCTGTGAGGGGTACCCTCGAACAAAGAAGTAACTTTTAATTTTAAGCTTGGCTCAGAGACACAACCTCCCTGACTCAAGAAGAAGCAACCATCTTGTTGCCTAATTGGTGCCATGCTATAACGTACCACCCTCTAGGATTTAATTATTTTTATGTTAGATTTCTGATTATACTGTCACTGGGTGTCAGAATGAAGACTAATCATAAACGTATATCCAACTTGTACTTAAATATGGTGGACAGAAATAGATAATTATAAGGTATTAATAGATGAGAGAGGGAGACAGGAAGGCAGTGGCGGGAGGAGAGAGCGAGCGAGCTCTTTAGGGGACCAGAGCCAGCAGCGTTCCAGAYCGGGAAAAAGAGCAACCTGTGCTGGAACCAGGAGGGAACCCTCTCCCACGTGCAGTATAAACAAAAGAAAGCAAACTTCCCYGAAAACAAGCGCAATCTCTGAAACTAAGGACATGGCTTTAACGTGTTTATTTTTAAGTGTTCAGATTTTAACAGGCTCCTGCAAATCTCATGGTGTTAAACCATGTTTCGTCATCAAGCACACCACTGGAATTTTTGTGGTTAGTTAGCAGGTGATATTGCCAGAGGAAAGATTTTGGATTTCTTTTTTCTTTTTTTTTTTTTTTTTTTTCATAAGCAAGCCAGATATGTTGACATAAGATATCTTTCCTACTTTTCATCAAATGCTTTAAAAATGATAAGTGTTAGTATATATTCTTAAAAATAAAATACATTCATATTGCATTTTTATTAAATAAGTAAAAATCATATTATTCTTCTAAGATCAATGATGAAACAAAAACTCAATGCTTTCTATTCCCCAATTTTAGTATATTCTCCAGCTTTCTGGGGAAAAAAAAATCCAGTTTCATACAGCTGATTAACTCCTGCTTCATCCATACTTTTCAAACTATAATACAATCTATTTTACATGTTATTCATGAATACTATTAGAAAAAAACCTTACAGGTTCAATCAATTATCAACGAAAGAAGGAGATTTATATAACATCTAAATAATGGTTGATGGATTTTCTTATTTTGAAATTTATTTTAACAATTTGAATTATACACATTAATCATTTGGCTATATTCATATGAATGAAAATTATGCAGGAACACCCATTAACTCATCCTTATTTCTTTCTCTTGTATTATGCAAGGATACTTTTGCAGACACATTTTTCTACTAAAATCAATGTCAGATTTTCCCAGTGAAGAAGTTCATTATAGGGTTGAACAAGTGGCTTAAATGGATTCAGCTCTCAGTTGGTACAAACTGGTATTTTTCCAAAGTCAGAGTTGGACTGTCTTCAAAACCACTTTGATTTTTTTTTTTAATTAGGTCTGCCAAGAATATTTCATATTCAAGTAAATATATCTGACAAGGATACAGGCTATTTCTACTTACATAGGCAGCTTTTCCGTTTGTGCCTCTCTGGTACAATGAGAAATTATTAACAGCTGATGCCTGTTTGCTTATACTGATTCAGTGGCCAATTTGAGATGTAACTGTTCCATGTCAGAGTACAAATGGTCGTACTGTCATAACCGGCTCCAAGAGGCGTTTCTGTTGGCCAACTTCTGTTGGAAGATTATAGGCAGGATAAAACAAGAATGAAATGATTGTATTATTTTAATTTTGTTACTTTGGTCTCTTGGGTAGAGGTGAAAACATAGACATGGTAGCTGTGAATAAGCCTTGTATTGTTTCTATTTATTCTGTACTTATTTCTGTGAATAAATCCAGATTTAGAGCTCAAGGTTTGCAGTTTGACATATTTGTTAATTATTGTAATTGAACATGTGTCTAAAAGGTTACATTAGATTAACTGTAATTAATGACTATGTCATTCCTGTATTTCATCTCAGCAACGGTACTTGTAACTTTCAGTCATTTTGTGGGAAAATGGAAGAAGCCCTTCAGAAGGTGGAGCAAATATAACTTATTTTAAATAAAGTATTCCCAGATAATATAAAGGCAACAAATAAAGACATGCAAGAGAGTGGAAAGATGATTTTCCAAATGTTGATTGTATTTGACTAAACTGGTAACATTTTTGATAATTCCTTTTCTAAGCAAAGTAAATCTTTTAAGTGTCATCTATTTATCAGCGGTAATGTCACTTGAAGAATTTTTGGTTAAACCTGTAAACYTGATAAAGAATATTAGAAGAATTTTGTGGTAGATGATGAAAAAGGAAAATAATARAGAGGAGGCATTGGATATAGAAAAAGAAGCAGCCCACATGCCTAGGTTACTTCCTGGAGCTGTGCAAAGTTCACTCTTGGATCTTACTTGATTTAAAATTTCATGAATGACCTTGCCATGAAAAGTAGAAATGTGAAAGTAACACAAAGATAAAGGCATCAAGGAATGMAAAGCCATAAAGAAGAATTGGATGACCTAGTAGACTGAAGTAATTAAAACAATACTGCAGTCTATAACCTAAAGAGCAAGGTATTGCATTTAAGGGATATATTTATTTTAATTTATGGAAGGTTTGCTGTGAGCTATTAACATGGTGCATCTCTGAASTACAAAGAAATACTTTTCCACCAGAGAGGGTAGTACAAGTTGTTGGGTACAGCTCAGAGGAATAATTTGTGCAGTTCTGTTCCACATATTCTAGAAGAAACAAGTATAGGAAGAGGCTATTGGTTGATCAGCAATTTGGAGAGCTAATTTTATGAGAGGAGACTAGAACAGCTTTTCTTAATTAGTATAGTAAAATGAAAGCTTAGAAAATATGTTTTTTCTATGTAAAAAGCTCATGGGTTAAACACTGGGGAGTAAAAAGATGATTATTTTAGCTGGAAAGCASTGTTTGGCATGTGAACAAAGGTAAGTAAAGTGGTCATGAGTAAGTCTAGGGTGGAAATTAGAAAAAAGGTTTTTAACCATCAGAGGAGTGAGGTTTGGACCAACCTACTACCATGAGTAGCGGGCGCCAAAATGCCTCTCTAATTTTAAGGTGGAGCTTGATCATAGCTAAAATGAATTTCATTGTGTGGTTTCCTCTGAAAGGAATGAAGTGTGTTTGGTATACTGAAGAGGTTCCTTCTTCTACATCTTGTTATCAATGTGTGTTAGGAACTTGGTGGTTCTAGGGTTGTGCATCTAAAATGATTATTCCCCATCAAATGAAATTGTTTATGACTTCAGTTACGGAAAACTGGCTTACCAGACAATAAAGGACAACCTGTTTTTCTGTTTTTCTGTCAGAAAGAAAGTCAGAATGTTTGGCAGTTCATCTAAATGCACAGCAGAAACTGAGAAAGAAAACCACTTACCATATATGCTAGTTTCTCTATGAGTAATAACCTGGAGCCATATTTGAAACTCTAGTCTTCCAGATTGGACCTTAATATTTTTATGTCATTTAATGAGTCAAGACTTTGCTTGGGAAAGAATATGAAAATGCTGCACAAAATGTATTTGTTTGCACAGATTATGTTTCAATTTTCACCTTTGCTCAAGTAGCATAGTTTTGATGTRCAAACATAAGTTTCTGAATATGTTTAACTAGGGAGCTTACAAAATACAAATTTGTGTTTTTTTCCCTTATGTCACGTCCAAATAAGGATGTAATTGCCATGTAGATTTCCTTACTAAGCTGACCTACATTCTAATACTTGAGAGGATTAGAAGTTTGTTAACTATGCACATTATCCAACAGGAAGAGTATGAGTACAGTAATGCCTTTTAGGACAAAAGAGGATTTACCCACACAAGATGAAATTCTCTTTTACCAATCTTTTAGACAGTAAAATACTTACTATACATGACCTGTTCCATTAACTGTCAGCTATACATATGATCAGCTTCATCACCTTGTTGGGGGTGACTGTTATTTAATGATACTAATTAATAAATATTTCAGAATATCTTAAATCAGCTGTCTTAGCATTCCTGTGACTTCCACAGAGTTCTCAAAAATAGTTCATATTTTTCTCTTGTGAAGAAGAGTTCCATAACACTTCAATGTTCCATTTTAATTCACTTTTTGTTTCAACTATACGAGTGAAGGACATTCATAACATCTTTTCACTCCAGGCTCAAACACATTGAAGCAATCAAACAAATAAATAAAAAAAAGAAAAACATTATCAAGACATTAGTGACTCTGATATTCAATTTACACTTYATAATCAGATTGAAATTTCTGTAATAGATCTTTTTATAAAGTATARTCTAGGTGTTATAGGACAAACACTCTAAATAAAAAGAAAAGTATTGACAGGGTCACAGTTAACATTAATATTATAATTGCAATCAGATTGCAGCTACTGACTCTGTCAAATAACATAATTGCCTCACCAGGGTCAAGAGTCTTCAAAATCCATTTGTTACAAATGGACTGTGGTGACACAACCATCCTTTCCTGTTCCTGAATACCATATTTATGCTAGCTGTGCAAAAGGGTGGTATGGATATTTACCATCTTGGAACAGCATGAATGTTGGTGGTGACAGGTGTGTGTGGGGGTGACGCAAGAGCAAGGTGCATTGTCCTGCTTACAAGAAAACTAAAAGCAAASTGAACTCCATGAGTCTCAGTAAAAGGCATACAAATCAGTATTTTCTGACAAAATAATACAGAATCAATCTTTTAATAGAAATGATTTCATGGTCTTGATGARTCATAAAACTGTTTGAAAACATGTAATATTAATTAGATATCTGTCAAGAATTCCTTATTGCGTTTGCCAGAAGACTATAAGTATGGCAAAAAGAGAAGTAATACCCAGTCTCAGCTAACYGCATAATGTATCCGCAAAAATTAGAAACTAAATTTGCAGTATATAATAAGTTACAAGAATTATATGCAGACTTGTTTTTCCTGGATTGACTTTTGATTGGTGAAACAGCATAGAAAACATTAGAAAGGTATTCAACCTATCAGGGTCCAATTTCTACTGTGATGGGTCTTGCTCCATTATGGGACAAATTTTGACATCAGGTCACATCTAATGACATGGAAAGGCTAATCTCTGAAAGCCAATGTATACTGAAAGTGTAGTTAATAAAGGTGAGGGAAAACTTCCTCACAAACCTGTGCTAAACAGTCTGGGATTAGCTTATTGTGAACAATCTGAACTCACTGGCTCTAGAATTTCTTAGACCATGGCTATGGCAAGATGATCTATCGCATCTACGTTATACTGGAGCACAAGGAGCTTGGAGAGGTGCCTCAGAACGGTTGGGGAAACTCTTCCTTGTTGATTTTCTCCAGCTGCACTGTTGTGTTATCAGTGCAAGTTTCTTTGTTTCTGCCTGTATTTAGCCTTCCTTAAAAAAAGGGGCGGTCTGCAAGTTCTTAATGCCAGCGGAATTATTTAAGTATGCAAGTCTGAGCCCAGATGTGAAAACTCAGGAAAAAAAATGTTTTTTTGATAATCCCCAACAGAAAATAGGAATTATCGCTGTTTTCTTTTCTATGAGAAAAAAGGTCCCAATTTGGCAGAATATTTATCCCATGCGTTATTTTAAGCAAAGAAGTAGTTCTAATTGACTTCAGTGGGACTACTTCTGTGCTTAAGGAATCACATGGGTTTAMATATCTTATTGGATCAGACTTTTAAGCTATGGAATTTTCACTGGATGGACAGGGACTTGCTATTGGGTCACTGTTTTTACTACTGTGGCAATAAACCTTGAAATCCCTCTGAATATGCTGAGAGGGGAGTTACAGATTAAAAATGGAAATGTGTAAGACTCAGTTATTGTTCATGTATTTTCCTCATACTCACAGCTCAAGTCTAGAAAGTAGTTATGCATTCACCCTAAACACTTTAAACAACATATAAGCTTTTGTATGAACAGTCCCAAGTCATTGCCATTTAAAATCTGTAAACTAAGAATGAAAACTTTCTATTGAGAGAAAAAACAGCWGGAAACTGTAGACACATTTTAGTGATGTGGTATATTTTTAAGAATCAATAATTTTCGTGGCATAGATTCCATTAGACATTTCTTCTAAYGGCAATGGGTGTTAGGTTGCCTTTGTTTCTCTTTTATGGCTCAGATATTAAACCAGATTGCTGCATATGAACCAAGGCTCGACTGACAGTTGTTGCTGTGTGTATTTTCTAGCTTGAACTACAACATGTTAGATTAAATCTCTCTCCTTGAGGTTCTTTTGACATGTTTGACATTGTGCTGTGGTAATACAGTCACACACAGTGGTTCAGTTGAGACATAGTAATTTCGAAAGCTGTAATAGTGCAATCATGTGCCCTTTGTTTAAAATGTARATTTGATATTCTTCCTAATTAAATGTATAGGTTATAAAATTAAAGCAGGATATGAAGGGATGACAGTACTTTGTTTTTTATCAGAATTTGAGAGCTCAGGAGCTTCCAGTCAAAAGCCTATCATAACCAAAAAATATGAAATAAAAAGTGCAAGCCCCTTTAAAGTACTACGTGCAAGACAGATACATTGCRTAAAGCCACCAAAGCCACTGAAGCACATTTCTTGAACGAAAATTTTCAATTTAATTCCAGTGATTATGCTCCATGAGACAACCACAAAATGTTTCTTACCATTTAAGCAGGAACCACAACTGACAGGCTGTCTGCTCAACGAATTTTCTTCTGCGTGTACGGAAAAGAGGGAAATGGCATTACAAAGAATGAGTGGGTTATTGTACTCAAACAAAACATCATCTCTGCAGTATCCCTTCCCTTTGCCAAAAGCTTTGAATGGTGTTCAGTACTGGGGAGAGCAAGGAGATTAGTTTCCATATAATGGTTTTTGTTAATGGGCTGAGTCAGCTACATGAAACTCCATTGTATATATGTTCAGTTGCTGAAGGGTGTGCAGAGATAGGGTTTTCTTGCAATGCCTGCACCTTTATTTTCAGAACTCTTCAKTGGAAGTTAGTACTGGTTGGCAGTCAGTAACTGCTAGCAGAACTATTTTGCTCTCTGATGACAGAAATCAGGGTATGTATGAGTCGCGTATGGAAGTGTGGAGCAAAGGGCTTCTGCAACCTCCTGAATGAAATGGATGGCACCGCATCACTTAGATTACGAATAGAGAAAAAYAGTATGGCCCAGTTGTCTTAAGTGGCTAATATTAAATATGTTTGGCTTTGTTAAGCACTTAGAGTCCAAGAATTTATTGAAGTACTTAAGGCCCTGCTGGACTGGATGCTAATTTAGATTATACTTTTTGGCTTGAGTTTAAATGCAACAGTTTAGATACTGTTCAGCAACTAATCTCAGTGGCAGAAAGTTTTGRGAGTTGAGACATAAATGATCTTGACTGGCTATTTATCTTGTTTCTTTCACAGAGCATGAAGTTTCCAGTGTATACAAATCTATTCACTCTGGGAGTATTGTTTGATTAACCATCACTTTATGAATGAAAAGAAACACTCAACTTGACTGCCTAAATACATGTCGAAATGTATACGCAGTCGCCCAAATACTGAGCTTGATTTGAGTACGCTAATGTATATACAACAAATGTGTTATATGTCATTTTGTATTGAGTCCAATTGTTCAATTAAAAACTTTGAAGATAAAATAGTTGTTAAAATAAGCTCTTTTCTGTGTTATTTCACATCATTTCAAATGCAATAACTAATAGAATTTTCTCATTACAAGAGACATGATTAATACTCTATGAGATTAGGAGAACCTGTCTGGTGAGTTAACTTTCTATTTCATTTTTATATTCCTCTCCAGGCTTAGCAACCTAAAGTGAGTTCAATTAAACTTCCTTGTTTTTAATTTAAAATAGATTGACTCATATTTCAATGCTTCATCTGGAGGCTCTATTCTTCTAGAAGAGCTGATTTCGGATATTTAAATATTCCAGGAAAAATAGACTGGCAAAACACCTGTGTTTGGAAAAAGAAATTCTCTCCTATGATCAGATTTGTCACATTAAAGTGTACGTATGTCCATGTCAATGCTGCTCCAGAGATATCTCTTACGTAACAAATTGCAGCAGCTTGTACATTAATCAGTGCATGAGCGGTCTAAACACTTTTTGAGGACTTAAACAACTGTCATTTGTAATTATGTTTTATTTTTTCTTAGGTGTATATATAACATACAACAACCATTTCTATGAGACAGGAGGACATCTTAGAGTAACACCTAAGGAATGGTAAATGGAAGAAAGTATAACTTAAAGACTTAAAGAAGAAGGAAAAATAGAATTAGATAATATCACAAAACAAGGGAAATAGTATCTATTTTGCAAATAATGCCTCAAATTAACRCTCAAGTGGAGGGAATGGAAACCGGATTTCCTGTCCTTCTGAGAACTGGGGAAGCGAGAAGAAAAGGTTGAAAATTTTTCTTTTCTGGAATTAAGATTAAAAGTTGACATTCCAAAAATCAATGAAAAATGATATCAACTGTATAACATAGATCTAAGGAAATATTTTGTTTTCATTTTGACCTTTATTTCAACCATTTTTTATATAGTAGGTTGCAYTAACATGAAGATAAGGTAAGGTCATACAGCTCCTACTTCAGCGCCTAAAGCTAGACTTGGGGAGAACTGAGGCATCTAAATCAAAAAAAACCCCCAAACAAATCAAGATATTATGCTATGATGGCTGTCTAGTCCTAAAAGCACCTGTAAAACACTGAGGGCCTCCATATAGGCTTATCYGCTCATACACATGCAGAAAAATCCAGACCGCTGGAGGTGCCTGATCTTTTAGATATGCTTGCAACTTACCTAATGGATATGAATGTTATTAATTTCCGTAYATAAGCCACAGCTGATCTCACTAAAACACTCAATAGGTAGGACAGTGGCTGGAATAGGATCAAATTCCTAATATAAAAGTATCAGTTATAACAGTGGCTAACAAAGCAATGTGGAACCTCTCTCTCTCTCCCCAGTTCTTTCACAGAAGCTTGGCATTTTTGATGTCAAAAGACGTTTCTCTTTGTGGCTGTTAATGTAGGAGAACTTTAGGCCTACTACTGGGAAGTTTTATTAAGTTTTTTTTTCCTGTAACCCTAAGACTGTTCTTTAATGGATTCTGTAATGTATTCATCGTTCATACATCCTTGACTGCATTTTTTTTTCTTGGAGGAGGCTTCTGAAAGGAGGCAACATTTGCAAGAAATCCAGAAAGCATGGCTTCTCCAGAAAGCCAATGACAGTAGGTGGCAGAAACTGAGTCCATTAGCAGCTGTGTAGATACTCCTTACCTTTTATAAAATACCTATATTCTTCTAGGGATTAAGGAAAAGTGTATGCCCTCTGCAGGAAAATTATGATTCTTGTAATTTGGAAATGTTATGTTCTCCAGCTACCATTTTTGTATTATGTTACTGTATTTTTTTTAACTTTTCCTTAAAAGATAGTTACCAGAATTCTAGAGTATACATAAACCATAACATATTCTTGTCATACTTTTCTGCAACCAACCCACATTTTACCTCTGTTTTGGTTTACATGTGTCATGGAAGTGTTGAAGGGTGCAAGCATGACATCTTTAGAGAAATTTTAGAGCATAAGTCARTATTTTAGAAGTATATCTCATGAGAAATCTAAGAAAAAAACACTTGCAAAATGAGAAGTTGAAGATACAGAAAGCCGAATGTGATTTGTATTATGAATAGAAGATGAGTCTGCCCTCATTGTTCTCCTATGTATGCCACATGGAAGTGGCTATTATCTTTTATTTATAAAGTTTTTATCTACTCACTTTCAGAATTGTACTTATATCATTCCACCCTTTGGGGGCATGGACCTCTTATGACCATTTTTATTTGTCTGAGATAAGATTTAAGAATACATTTGTAGTCCGAACAGAGGTCTGAATAATCCTAGTGATAATGCTAAGAAAGAATAAGTTCAAAAACTCTAAGCAACACTTTTATACTCATGGGAAAAGATGGTACAAGGATAGGTCTACTCTGAACCTCAGATATATCTCTGGAGTAAGCAACTTGGGTCACTGCTTCTCTTTAGRCAGGAGCTTGCATAATCTGACTGAAGTATCTGACATGTGTCAATGAGCTAGAGATAAAAAGTCCTCTGAATCTTATAATTTACCATGTAACTGTTACTTTTTTGATAAAACTGTGATGTATTTGAAGTAAGTGACTAAAATTACTCATGATAAGCCCAAACAATTACAATACTTCTGACTTAAACAAAACTTTATTTCAAAATTAGTCTAGAAAGAGCCCAGATCTGTTCTGCGACAGTATATTTATCTGATGTACTTATCTAGAATATACTAACATGAATGGATAACAGCTGGAATTTTGTGTCATTAAAATGTGCAGACAGAAAAGTCTTACATATAAATAAATCTCAGATTACGATTTGACCGATTTAAAAAATAGAACATTTTAGCTTATCTTTTTACTTAAATATATATTTCTTTTCTTCTATCAGTGATGCATTGGTATATACCTCCACTGCAATGATATCTTAAGCCAGTAAGAACTTTTATGACATCTAAGTGCACGAGTCCAAAATACAATTCCCTAAACTCTTTATTTGGTATTTATCAACATCTCGGCTTACTTTTTGACATAAAAATCATTATAGTTATCACTCCCTTTGTGTAGAGAGGTTTTGGTGTTCATGGTGCAATCACTTCCTGAGGCCTTAAAAGACTAAAAGACTCGGTATTTCTCTTCTCATATTTCTGAGGAAATACTGTCCTGGAAATACTGTCCAGGAAGCATTCACAGAGCATGCTGAATGCATACTGACAGGATCAAGCTCTTCACTGCTTTCTCTTGGAATGACCAAGATTTTCTCTTGGTGGTACCAATGCTGAGTAAGAGCCTGGTATTTAGAGACCTACCGAAATTGGGCCAGTGGTTTCCTGGAAACGAGATGTACTGGAAGAAGAGCCATGCCTGGCTCAGAAGTCATAACAGGGTGTCTCAGCTGAGGTGTAGAACATTCCTGTTAAGTTTTTATTGATTTCCTTTTCTCTTTAATATAAAATATGAGAGCTGGACTTTGGAGTGGGAGATTCCCAGTTCCCAGATGAACACCATAACACTCTATGCTACAAATTCAAACTTTCTCTTTTCCTTCCCTAAATTCACAGATGATACCTTCATCTACTACATTTCTATTTTTTTTCTATCCCATGCTATGGCTTCAGCAAGACTCTTACTGACATGCTTGGGGCATCTGGGGAGGGAACTAATTACATCCGTAATGAAGCTTAGTGGTCAGCCATCAACCATCTTTCTCCAGTTCTAACGCATCTTTCTCTGTTCATGGACCAGCTACTTCCTTCCAAAAATATAAATGCCCATCCATATTTAGGTGGTGGATTATGCCTAGAAAGTATGTAATGTGAGATTTCAGAACGACTACTACTGTATCATGGTTCCCTTATTCCTGCGTCCCTGCGGATAAATGATCTTAAAGTCAGGTCAGACAGCCATAAAATACAGTTTTTATTTTAATAACAGGATAATCTCAATAATGAGTTCCAGAAAAGGAGCCAGAACTAGAAATGAAACCTAAAAGTTAATCTTTTTCCTTTCTTACTCCAAAAATATCTTGTTTCCTTGAAAATACTGATATCCTTGCTTTTGACTGCAGTGATATTGCTTGCATTTTTTTTCTTTCCTCTTTTTAAAAATCATTCAAAATTGTCATTTAAGTGACATTTTTTAGATAATTGTTGAAAATTATATTGATTTATGGTCAATCCAGCCATGTTTTTATCAAAAAAAGTCCTGATTCCTTCAGTAGAACATAGCTGATGTATAAGAAGTATAACTTACGTACATTAATCATGCAAATAGATTTAGCGTGTATAATTTTTGCAGGGCCTCATACATACACAATTCACTAGACAACTGAGATTATGACATATTTGGTACTGTCTTAAATAAGTTGTATCCAGCTGAGATAAATGATCTACAATAGCTCTTTTTGACTCTTTGGTACATGAAGATAAAACAGTATTTTGGCTTCCTGGACATGCACAGTATCACCCAAATTCTGTACATACAAAATACCATTGATAAAGTTATCTTTATTTTCTATTTAGTTTACTTATTACTTCTAGTGATAGGCCTCAACAAGCTCCTCATCTGCTCTTATTGAAGGTAGTCATCTTGTCTTAGCATATGATCTTGAAGGAAGCTGAACTTTTTAGCTTGCTTCAGCAGAGCATTTCTTCACCTGCCCAAAGGAGAGTTGCACTGACTACTCACGTACTTAGCTGGACACACTAAGTGTTAATGATATGTTAATCTGTAACCATTTACAACAATTACGAGTCTCCCTTAAACATTTAGGTGGTATTTTTATCAAATGTATTTTCATAAATAATAATGTGACTAGACTTAGCACRTAAGCACACTTAAATGAAAATCTATTGGAGTACTCATTGTCTGATATATTTATTAAAACTAAATCAAACCATACTTTATGATTTAACTTATGCATACTTCCTCCTTATCACTGTTCAACTGCAGACCTTTATTTCATCAGAATGTTTTTTCCAGCTTATTTTCTATCCTTTAATCTTTAACATAATCCTTTCATATTCAACTGTGCCTTTTAATACCAAATGAATACTGTATGGCAGAATATACGTCATTGAATTAATGCAAATATATACTCACACATTTCCTTAGAAATAATGTCATTTTTTGCTTGCTAGTCATACTATCCTAAGTAGTTCTTGAGAATACTGATTTTTATGCCAGTGTTTTTCTGGAAAAGTTTCCTGATTTTCATATTTGAACACATTTGCAAGTTTTATTTTTTCTTGCAGAAAGCCATTAAAAATTACCATTTTTGCCAGGGTAAAAAGACTTTTTTATTATTCTTGAAAATGCTTTGCCATTATTATCCTTCATTACACAAAATGAAAAGATGCTACAGAGGGTAATACTAAGTGTATGTTTCTTCATGCTATGTATCATGGTAACTAGAGTATTAGAACAATAAAGTAGTAATACTATTTCATTCCTCTGAGATTTTAAATTTTAGTACTGTACAAGAAGTRCATCAGCTGTGAGCTGATGCCAGGTTATGTTCCTGGAAACATTTATAATAATAAAGCTTCAGCAGAGACAGTAATGGTATAAACGGGGCAAAGGAAATACCAAAATTGCAACAGATGCTATTGATTATGTGCCTTCTAGAATATTCCACTTACGTATTTTAAGTCCTGTCAATGTAAATCAAAATGCAGTGATGCTGTCGGTAAGATATATTACAATCAAAATAATGCACAATGACAGTAGTCTCACTGTAAGGATGGAGCAGATCATGATTTTGCAAATGGAGAAGACATTTGTAACACAGCTGAGGCATTATAAACCTGAGCAAAATAATCTGATTTAAACATCTGAATCATTRTGACCTGTGATAAAGTTTATGTTGAAAGTTGATATGGCTGATGGGACCGTATTGACTTTATATTAAGCTCATAGAGCTACTTCAGGTTGAGCTAACTGGTATATTTGAACTTGATCTGAATTTATTCCTGCCTTGAAAGTWAGCAACTTGCTTTATTTCTCAAGTTGGTATATCTGCAAGTCATTGCACCATTTTCCAAGAACAGGAATGACTACCTAGCAAAGGTAAGCATAAAAGTCTTGTTTTAAAAGCCAGTGCTCAGTTTTGCTGATTTGGTTAACTATGGCCCAAATAAAAGCTTTCTTGCTTTTGTGAAGTCAGATCTACCAAGATCTCGACTACCACTTTTGGAATTAACATTTTAAAACCCRTTAAAAAACATTTTTAAAAACATTCTTACTCTTTATTGAAAGATATTAAAATTCAGTTATATGAAATTCTGTAACAAAAATGCACCAAGAATAGGAGCTAGGCTTGAAGCAAGCAACTGAAGTCTCTTTTGCCTTTTACARAAAGTATGGAAATCTAGCACTACTCGTAAAAATGTTCTTGAGACATTGTCTCAAGACTTAGCCCTACATGTTTATATAAAAATGAGACTAGTAGGAAACGGCAAAACTTTTCAGTAACTGAAACAATTTTAATGCTCATTTTCATCTCAGTGTTTTTTGCACGTTATACAAACATTTATGCCCAAAGATTTTACTGTAATGAATTTTTCATTCAGTAAATAGCAAAGAAAATTGTAATGATTTATAGGATATCAAACAATGCTGCCATCTCATTTTTTTTGCTTGACCAGTGGATTTTAGGAATGCTGAATTCCCATTTATTATTTTTATGATTATTATTTTTTTAATAGATACACTCTAAACCCCAGCAGATTAGTAAGCAGATCTGCTGCTGGCCAGATATCAGTGGAGATGACTGTGGGATCTGCTTTGTCACCTGGTGGAAAATAGCATAACTTGTAGGTTGTAATAAAACTATGTAGATTTGAGGAGCTGACATGACACTAATGTGTATATCAGCAGCTGACAAACAGTTTTCATAACTAGTCTATGATGATTTGTAAGAGTTTGCACAGAATTGAATGTATAAGAATAAGCACACAACAGAAAATGCCATTTTTAAAAATCATAAGCAGAAAGTATGCTTTCTGATTCAGAATGAAAACCTTCCAGGGCTGAAAGAGGCACTTGTTAGGATGTCATAGCTCTCCCATCAGAGTGTGCATATTCTGTGAAGCTTGGGCTAGATTCTGGTGTTATGTCATGATGAGCTACTGGTCTATCTGGCCAGTTTACAGAATGTGCCACTTCATTTTGTTTCCCCTTAACAGACTGTTGGATACTTATAGCACCTTTTGCAGCATATGTAACACTGATTTATACAGATTCCTGAGAATTTTCACCCATTCATCTCTCCTTTTATTCCCATGAAATTGCTTATACTGTCTCCAGTGTTCAGAGAGAAAATTCCAGTTATATCATATGTCTGCTATCAGGAATGCAAAGGATACAGATTCACTTAATTTACAAAGGAGAGAGATAGTTTTCATAGGTTCTCTATAATGATTTAATTTCAATATGAAAGCTGACCATGCTTTAAAAAGTGTCCTATATTTTATTGTTGAATCATGAGAGTTAACTCCAAAGATTTACAGRTCTCTTAGCTTACCCATATCCAAACGATTCTTCATACCTTTTTTAAAAATTTATTTTATGCCTCCTGCACACCTTGGAATGCAATTCCCAGGTATATTCTTATTATTGAATATTTATCAGGTTCCAGGCTGAAGTCATACCACAGGTATTGATTTACACGGAGTTGCTTAAGGTTGCTTCAGCGTTTGCAATCTAACCATATACAGTAATTTCATACTTTATTAACAAATTCAGCATGGTGGTTGTTTTTCCTATCAGTACTAAATGTGGTGCCAGTTACATAGCTAGCCGATTTCCCTGTATTGCTGCTCCATATTTTCCATTAGTGGATAGCCTGACACATATTAATTTCTTGTTTAACAGTGTCACCCACCAGTAAGGGTTGAGGCGATTGATTTATCCATTCCAYTTTTGCTGAACTCAGCTAACAAGGCACTTGGGTCTCCCTGTTGCTGCCAGTTATTTCTATTTAGTACCTTTCTGGACACATTACTCTTCCCACAAAGGAAATACAGCTCAGATTTAGAAACACAAGATTTGAAACTATTGTTTTTTTCYTACTTCAAAGAAATTCCAGCTTTTAAATAGAAGTCTTTTAGAATGAAGGTCCTTTTCATATGAACTAGATTGCTAGCCTGTAGTGGTAACTGAGCTAAAACTAAAAACAGCCATTCTTTTCCTAAAACTTAGAATGATACTTTCCTTTAAATATACAAAATCTCACAGTTATCATTGACTTTCCATGAACCCCCTTTTTCCACTCTACCATTGTGAAGTCCTATCTTACTCCTAAAGGGACATTTATGTTAATTGTAGATTAACATAAGCATAGTATATTAACGGAAGAAGAGGACTGTGTTTTAGGTGTGAAATCTGTCTTCTATTCCCACRCATCTACAGAAGAACAAAATTAGAGCACATAAAGGGGGTTTCTTTCCTGTGAAGCTGCACTTGAAGATGTGTTCCAGGAGTGCACTGATGTGCTTCAGTAGCTAATCTTGTTGACTCCTGGGACCAGCCTAGACAGAGAAAACCCCATGAAATACTTACGGTGTGGACATTAAGTCCTCATTATTAATTATTTCAATGCCCTGATCCCCTTTTATTGAGCCACTTCTTGCTGTGGAGGTATTATCTAAGCCCAAATGATCCTTGGATGGATGGATGTGGACTCTGCTTTTAGCAATTAAGGATCATCTGAGTCCTGAATAAGAAGTTTTACTAGCCTTTCTATAAATATTGTCTCTTTGTTAATTATGAAAACTTTAGGAATGGATTTTCATATAAAATCAGAGACAGTTTATTTTTCTTAAATAGGAGTAAAATTTGCCTCTTTGTTTTTCCATCTGGAAGTTGGGGCTCATCATTTCCATTCATGGGAATTAATCAAACTACTTTTTAATGTGATTTGAAATTCAATTCAAACTTCAGAAACCCAGACTTTATAGTCTTTATAGTTCTGAACTATTTTGATGGTTTTTAATCCTGGGATAAATCCATAGTGATCCAGCTTCTTTGCACAATCCCAGACTGGTAGGACACAGATACCTTCTCTATGATACTGAGTAGAAGAGGTATAATCTGCAATTTATGTTTGAATAACGATTCTGTGGTTACCTCAAYTGACTTGAGGGTAGCTATGTATTGATGGTGAAGAGTATCAGTATTTTTCCGACTTCATTAAAAGTAAAGATATTTTATAAGAACAACATCTCTGGTTGCTAAAAAGAACATATAATTACCTAAGATAAATTCCAGAATCTTACAAGTAATTGAATTTTCTCATGGTTTACTTATTGTATTAGGATATGAAATTATAGCTTTAAATATTATTTGTAGTTCTAGTAGTATTATAGAATTATAGGGRAAGATGTAAATCTGTTCATCAAATCTAAAAACCTGTCAATACAGGTAGTCAGAAAAGGCTTTGTTAGGATTTCCGGTAGCACACACCTTTATTAATTAAAGAACTTAAAGAAACAGCACTTCTTATTTAATCCGAACCTTAATAAATTGAAAAAGCTGGAAGAAAAAAATTAAAACTGTAAACTATATATATATATATATATACACTCATATATATATAAAACATGCCTATTGGAGTACAACAAGATCTGAAAATGTGGTGCCTAATGTCCACTAGTTCTAACACTTCTCTTCAGTTGGCCTAGTAATTTTTTCATCTAATACTTCAAGATCACTGAACAATTTGATCCTTTGAAGTACAGTAAATATTATTTTGCCAAAATAAATTTTCTGTTCTTGGAATTCCTAGAAGCCAACACAGATTTTTGAGGTGAGGATATTTAAAACAGATTTTTAAATTCCTATATAGAAATTTTCTTCCAAGATCTTTTAAAATTGATAGTGGGTTTCATCCTTATATTACAAATAAAATATTCTTTGGTTACTTAAGTTTAGATTATAAAAATTTATAAACATTGAAGACATGAAATGAACTTCCAAAATCCATTGGATTATTAAGGCTGTGAAAGATGTGAAGTTACCTTTTCCTAAACAYTGGTAAAAATAAGGCGTAAATTCTCATATTAGTGTTGAGTGCTAAAATTTATGGTAATTTTCTTGAACCACTATGAAACTACCACCTTTCCATCTAAATGCTTGTACAAAATTCCAGACTGACAAAAAACAGTGTGTCTTCTACACACAAAACAACAATATGTTACATATGGAAATATTTAATCCTAATTTTCCTGATATGAAAAGATCATGTTAAAGATTTTTAAAGATTACTATTTATTTTTGATTATCATTCCTGATAGATCTTAAAGTAKTTTGTATTTCAGGAAATATTTGAAATTCAGCAATCGAAAAAGAAACTCAGTTAAGAATCTCAAATTTGGATATTCCAAGAAAAGTGATATATATTCACAAATTCTTGCCGCTGTGGATTCATACTTAGCCAAACCCTAGAACTAACAGAACCTAACTGTTATCAGTTTTGCAAGCCAAACAAATTAGGATGTTTCTCAAAAGTTGAATCTAATAGCTTCAATTTATATGCTGAAGACTGTCATTGCGCAGAAGATATATCAGCTGCTGGCCGTGGCAAGATTAAATAAATAATAGTTTTTCAGGGTTGAACTCTTAAATTATAATTGCTTCTGGAGAGGACATTTCCTGGCATTTCATGGGTGACAAGGAGAACTAAAGATCCATGTGAAAGCCTTGTGAAGGAAATTAAAATATTTTATTATGTGTTGAAAAGTTTGAATTGCATATTATGAGGTGTATGAGGGACTACGTTTAGCTGAAGAGTTAAAGTATTTTATTCCATTTTAGTAACCTCTATCCAAACAAAATTTACCTCTTACCTCACAAATTATAATGGCAGTAGGACATTTGGGTTGGGCATTTTTGGTCCACCATTAAAGGGGTAAGGAAAAAGTTCATCTGTAATACATTGCAAGAAAAGTAGTATATGCATAGCATCATGAAATGCAACATTGATTGCTTCAAGACATCTAGTCGTGGTTTTCGTTTTTTTTCAAATTTTCATTGTTCATAGTAGCAGTAATGATGTAAGATTCAGGCATTTCCTGCAATAATGGTGAAGTGAAAAACTCATATCTTCCACACTAAGAAACTTTATATCTTCCACATTGCTGCTACCTGCTAGAAAATGCTCTGTGCCTCTTTCATGACTGTTTAATGTCCCAGTTAAATAGTTAATACTTTTGATGGGAAAGTAATTGAGTTTCCTACTCTTAGTATAAGAAGATTTAGAACTGTTACTAGTAGAAATTTTGAAAAAAATCCAGTGAAGTCTGAGAAGGTTATGAACTGTAGACTCTAGATGGTGTAGGAAATTTTGAAGTTCCTTAAGGTCTTGATCCTTCTTCCAAAGAACTGATGGAATTTACCACTCACTAGGAAAAAATACTTTAATTAAGTGATGAGTTGAAAAGCCTTCCTGTCCTGTAAAGAAACAGAGTAAGTAGTCAAGATAACTATTCTACACAGCTGTAAGAGATGTCCTTTGTAAAAGACTAAGGAATCTATTTCTCTAGAGAAAGACAAGATAAAGAAAGCAAAAATGTGTACCCTGTTGGACGATATTCAACAACTTCTTAAAAACAAGTATTCCAGTTTTGCTGAAGGTTTTTCCTGAGTTTTGGTTTACAGGAGAATTTATAAAGTAAAATAGCTGTTAAGTCATTTGTATGTTCAACTTTATACGCAATTATAGAATAAACATTTGGAGCAGTTGTTGAATAACTATATTAGGGATTGGAAAAGAAAAAAAGGGATGTAGACAACTATTTGAAATCTGGTGTCTGAAGTGTTGAAATTAGCCCGTAATATATAAAGGCAAATATGATATGAACATGCTCTCTGCAATGGAAGTATTTATGAAACTGACTAAATAAGGACATTTCTTCAGAGTTGTGACACCAGACGGGAGATCTATAAAAATCTGATAGCTTACTGTAAATGAGGATTTACTACTGGTCTGTGTTTTACTGCATGCTTTCCAGGAACGCATATGGCATTCCAGCTGCACATGCAGAAGGTGTGAGATATTTTGGAAACTATACTGATATACATAAAATTCCATGCATCATTTGATATTTGAAAAGTCCATTTTCAAAAATATTTAATGAAACTTTAGGAGATGAGCTGTCAGGAAACAATTAAGGACCAGAAGGACCAAAATTACCAGCTCTTCAGTCTTTCTGGCCTTATTCTTCTATGTTTTACTTTGGTAACTGCATATGTACACTTATTTTCTATTTAAACTACTTTAAATACGAAGAAATAGGTCTCTCTTTATTTGCTTGCTAGTCAAGAAGCTGATTAGATAACAAGTATCTTATTTTTTCTTTTTCGTTTCCTTTTTTCTTTTTTCAGAAAGGTCAGCCAGAAATGTATCATAGAAATAGAAAATAAATTGTCTAATTATACTCTCAGTAATGACAGTTTTTTTCCTCCTCATTGTTTGAGCCATAACCTTTATTCCCRTACCTCTGTTCTTGAGTCGTTATTGGATTCTATCTTTGTGTGCTTCTCCTCCACTACTATAATTAACAACCAATTTAGAATCCTGACATTTATTCCACTTCTCAGTATACAACYGTTACTCTAATTGATTATCCTGATAATCAGAAAGCATATACCTCTATTAAAATAATAACAACAAAAAAGATGTCTTCATTTGTGTGTTGGGAGATTTTTTTCCAAGGATAATATCATGACTTTCTGTAGGAACTATAAATCATAAGGCAATCAAGGCAGCTGCATCTGAGATCCTTAGAGTTTCCTACTCCGACTTGTAGTGCGCTCTCCGCAGGTTATGGCACTAGTATGTACCATAAACTGAAGGTCTTTTGGGTTCACATGAACTCCCTCCACCTTGGCACACATGAAATTTGGGGCTACTATGAGAATTGCTGTCCCAGGGAGCATGAAAAGGGTGCGTTCTAGTTGGACTACGCCAGGATCAGATTGCCCCTTCTTGTACTAAACACAAAGCTGATGGGAAGCTTTTATTTTTGCTTTTGAACACTTTCCCTTCTCAGATCTGATTTTGTTTCAGCTTTGCGTTACTTCAGTTAGTCAGGCAGAAACTTCTCATTCCATTTGTCTGGTAAGGATGATTTTTTTGAGAAACAATGAGGATACAAGATAGCACTTTGCAATTTCATTACAGGATAAGTGGAAAGAAGAAAAAGGAAGAAAGCTAGACAACAACGCAGTCAGGATCACAAGACTGGACTTGGACTGAAGTTGTGCCATTGCAGTGAATGAAATTAACTGTCTGGTTGACTTCTAAGAACTTGAAGCCCAGAAAAAACTACAATTCAGTGCTTTTGGCACAAATTGTTGTGAACATCTCTAAGGATTAAATTAATCCTTTTCTAATCCTCAGAAAAATGTGATAGACTTTCTTAGCTGTAAGACGGCATGGAGATAATCACTTTCAAAGTCTCTTTTCTGGAAGTATGTATTGCCTGGGATTGGAATTTTTTTGACAAATGACAAAAAATGGAGAAAAATGATGAAAAAAGCAAATGACTAGTTATTTTGATAAATTGAAAGAATAGAATATACAAAGGTCTCTGTATTTTTTTCCCATCACAGAAATTTCCTTTCAGGCCCTGGAAATCCATGATTAACCTCATGAAATACGAGCAGTTAAACAGCATTTAATAGCACTACTCATTACAAAAAGAGAACATATGCTTATGTTGCTCTGTTTTGGTGAAGTCTGTATCCAAACAGAATCTATTTATTTGATACTGTTTTTAAGTATGTGGTTCTGCTAGTGCACCAACTAAATGCTTTCATAGTCTGTATATCTTTGAGTATACTGACTAAGTAGTGTACTTTTCTACATTTATCATGGAATTTCCCATCCCCTTCACCAAACTACCTCATATAGAAAGTGAATAGCAGTTAAGATTTTTTTTTAAATTTGTAAATGATTCATAATAGATATGATTTCTCACTTTGATGTCTCCTTTTCTTCTCGCTGCTTACCTCTTATATTAACCTCCACAATTACAATTCCTGAATAACTACAGAATGAGAAATTATCCACTATTGTAATTACAGACCAGTATCTGGATTCTTCTTTTGTCAAAAAAAATTTTGAGAATTTTGTTTAATTTCTTAACTTTCTTTAAAGACATGTAATGATAATATAAGATGTAGACTGTCTAAAGGCTTTATCACTAATCTTATTTGGAAGTTAGGTAATATAATTGGAAGATCAAAGCTCAGGTATGAAATTTTCTTCTCCTATGRAAAACCTGGTGTTATAGATTTAGACTAAAGTGATCCGTATATCTCAACAAAACCATAAAACCAGTAAATAAGGGTCAAAGTACCTTGCATTTTAAAATATTTATTTCCTTAAATGCTATCATTATGAATGAGCAGCAATCAAAATCTCACAAAGCTTCAACTCAGTTTGAAGCACTATCTGCCAAAGTTGAAAGACATTTCAGCCCAATGAAGGATAACTATACCAGCTGTATTCTTTCTACTCCCAAAGTAATGTATTCTTATAGACTATGGTAAATGTTAAGGAACATAAAGCAGCATCTTTTTGTTAAAGATTCAGGTTTTATTCTCAAGCTGTCTTTCAGTTTATGCAGCAGTATCTATACAGCACATGCACTGTAATGGCCATGCAAAGTGTCAAACATTTATGGAAAATAGATTTTTCAAGTCATTTTTGTCCCCAAGAGCATTAGACTTTCTGAATATGAGTATGATTTATGATGCAAGATATAAAACGATGAAAAACATTTGTCTTTAAAATTCAGAGGACATCAATAAGCTCTCTAATATGTCTGAATTTAAGTCAGAACAAACTGGCTTTGGCTTTGCATGAACACAGTTTAACACAAAGTTCAAGTGGCATTTTCTGTCTTACTTAATGAGATTGTCCAAATAAAGCATGGGTTGCAAGAAGAACTTTGCTGTGATTTTTTTTTTCTTTGGGTAATGGTTTCAGGGGTCCTTGAGTAGGACTGAGACGTCAGTTAAGCTTTGAGTTATCTTGACAGAAAGGTAATGGCTGTGTTTGGCGTGRGGCTGGAAAGGGGCAACCAAAGGAAAGTATAGCTGTAGAGAATTTTGCTATGAGTATTTTTTTTGTCTGGGCAAAGGCTGAGAGGCTCTGTGGAAGGCTTAATCTTCAGTTATGTTTAGAGTTGCAGTTATGATCTCTAATATATATTCTATAATTTATTTCTAAAGAAGAATCATTTAATTAGCCCTGAAAATGCATAAAAATTCTGTTACATCAAATAGCACAATGATTTGCATTTGSATGAAAATACACTGTTAGTCATTCTCTTCATAAATGAACACTGAGATGCACCYTGTGTTCTTAAGTTCCAGAACACAGAAACAGATAGAAATATAATTTTTTACCTAATATGGGATTTTCTTGAGGGCTTATACTATTTCCTAAAATGTAGTATTTCTTTAGTGAAATGAAAATCTTATGATTTGCTTTCCTAGTAGGGAGCACTGAGGTGCCAAATGGAATATGCCAGCCAAATTTCCATTAGCCAGTTTTGTACTATTGTATGATCTCATGTATACCAGCTTGAAATAGTTATCAAAAAAGTGTTGTATATGCTATTTTTGTGAGCTAAATTTAGATACTGTTAGGTCATCTGACTAAAGGCTAAGCAAATTCACATGAATACCTGACAAGGATCAGAGGATGAATGACAGGCAGAGAATTATTATGGGATGCTTAGGAGAAGGACCGAAGGGAGGGGACAAGGAAGATTGTGGAGAAACAAGTGTGGGAAAACAGAGGGAAAGAGAATACAAGTATCTGGCCACATGTAAATTGACACACCRCAGTTTGTCCTATATGCTTCTGAAATCCTATTTCTAACTATCCTCTCTGTGGTTTTACACTCTATCCTGCACATATGGAAATGCTCCTAACTTCAGGCTAGATTAGCCGGCGAATAGGATAGGAAGTATAAGTCTCAGCACAGGCATGGGACTATAACCTCCAGGGGACCCAGGGGCTGGGTGCCAGCAACTGGAGAAGACCAGGGTCTGGGGCAGCTACTAGGTAGACTGAGTCTCGGAGGCCAGATGCTTAGAGATCCACATGGTGCGTGCATATATTCTGCTAATGAATTTCGATCCTTGTCAGCCGGACAGGAGGAGCAGAATGGGCTGGCTGTGCTGTTCCTGTTGGAGTAGGTGCTGTGAGCGTTAGTGTGGGGGTCAGCAAAGGTGCTGTTCTCTGCCTATGTTGATCTGTGTGGCCACCTACGTTAGCAAGTGTGCGTGTATCTGTGTGTGTGTGTCTGTGTCTATTGTAAAAGTTGCTCAGCCTTCCTGCTGCCTGACTCTGGGGGCAAGAAACTGCATCAGCCCCACATCTATTGGGCTGTGACAGAAGAACCAACCTCACTTTGGTCCTGTAGCCCACCAAATTCACCTGCCTCTAAAATATGCTTGGATAATTTGTCAAATTATCTACTTGCTGATGTTCTCCATATAATATCTGTTATGGTAAACAACATAGTGTATTCATTGCTTTTTCAGTCTTGGGGGCCTCACATATTCRCCTGGTGTTGCCAATTTCAAACTCAACATTTGTACTAGAGTCTCTGAACTGCAACAAGGCAAACAAACAAACAAAAAGATGATTAACACATAGGCATGCATATCCATATTAATGATGATTCTCAGGTCACTCACAGTCATTATTTATTCCAGTGTTTATGTRGCATCTATTTCACACCAGACATTGCATTTCGATATGCTTGATTAATGAACATGCCATTCAGGGATATTCTGTTCCTTATGGTGGAAATATACACATAACCTTGAAGCAGGTTTTGAAATATGACAAAATCTAAACAGAACCATAGTTCTGTGACATAGTTTCTGTTCTAGAAATTACTATTAAATAAATATTGAGATTAAAAAAAAATCTCAATTAGGATTCAGTTTGTTCTTTCATGACATTTAAGATTATTGCCTTCTTAATTATTATGATGTAAAAAATAGTAATTAGGCTCAGATTATTTGCAAATATGTTTCTATAGCAAAGAAAAATGCACACAAGAAATGAGATTACCTTTGTATTCTCTGAACTTTTCCTTTCATTACCATACCTGACTTCTTCACTTATCCCTAGGTGGGAATCCAAAAATGCCTTACTCCATATGACAGCATGTGGACTGCAGGACAGTGTAAATCAATGATTGATTCTTATGAGATTCATTTGGATTTAATTAACATATACTTCTTCCCTTTTGTAATTGTAATCTGTGGATATTGTAATAAAAATTACCTTAAGATTAAAATATCTTCCGTATAGCAGCCTGGGCAATATTTTCAGAGAGAGAATTTTTAAAGGTGCAGTTGTGTGCATTGACTGTTGCCCTCAAATTCCAGAGGGATTTGCACACCTTTCTTTGCACACCTGAATCAGGTCATATTTTGGTCATTTCATCCAAGTAATGTTAGTATTGCCAGGCAAAGTATGTAAACCCTGTCAAACATTTTTTGCTTGTTTCTGCCCATGGATTCTTGACTATTCCTAACTAGAGTAGCATGATGTTCATGTGGTATGATTTGTTAATTGGCTCTTGTCAGCAGATGAGTATTAATACTAAGCCACCACCCTCCTCTTTTTTTTTTGATTTTTACTCTCATTACAGATTAATGCCTTTGAGTCAAAGCAGTTCAGTTATGTAGAATATGTCCCTACAAAGATATAGCAGTTATGATTTAATTTCAAATGTGTCACAAATACATATGAGAATACAGAGTCTGGTGTCTTGGCTTTGTGTAAATAGGCATAACAGTTTGGAGATTGATTCTTATTTTTGCCTGCTGATGTATAGTCAACTTTTGCCTGTTGTGTATAGTCAACTTGTAATCAAATTTATCGTGGTATACATTCATTRCTAATTGCATCAGTGTTTTTTTCTTTGGATTTTCCTAAATAGAATGGAAAGAAGAATTAGATATCAAARAAGAAAAAAGCTCACAGTTCCTTGTCCTAAACTCTTGCCAGTGATTAAGTCAGTCCAGATCTGGACTAGAGCAGTCAATCAACTTCCTTGCTGTGCTCTGTTAATGCACTGTTTACAGTGGGTAGAAAGTTTGCCAAAGCAGTCAAAAGCTGATCGGGAACTTGTTTGTTAGATAGAAAGAAAGAACAAATCGTAATTCACTTCATGGCATGGCATCCCTACTTTTTTCATATTTTAATGTATTTTTAATTTCAAATAAAACCTGACCTGAATCTTGTCAAGACTATTCAAATTATGAAATGAGGCTTAGAATTCATGAGCCTTGTAAGGAATGCCACATTATTCACTGTTTTAAGAATTAYATTTATCCAGCAAAATCACTAAATGCCTTCTGTTTACTTTGTTTATGAAATAATGGGTTATTTTGAAACCTTTCTAATTCATGCCCATGGAAGATAATTGTTAACTCAAATGAGAACAGGGCAAGACATAGTCATGGTTCTGAGACTTGTGGTCACTGATTACATTAAAAGATCCATAAATCATAACATTGTTTGACAGTTACAGCCCATATTTTCCAGTAATATTACTCAGTTTCTCCCATTTATTTTATGACAGATAATTAGAACTTATTGTACAAAAGTCCATGAATCATTTTTTTTGAGATGCCATCAACTTCTGTTAGAAATAAGTGATCACTGTAATGTTCAGAATATAAATCACATTTTTTATAATAAGTATAATCTTGGGGAGTATCACATTTGCAAAAATAGAAAGTAAAAATTAAATTAATTTACAGTCCTTTGTCTCATAAGGGATATCTTACATTCAATAAGATTGATTTTCTTTACATTGACTTCCACCATAGAGACAAGTTTCTTAGACTGGCAACATAAAATAGATGCCCACTTGTATATTGAATGTTAAGAAGAAAGATGAAAGTTGATTACCTCAGACTCATATAGAGGAAACATTTGCCTTTCCTYCATGCCCCTATTCAAAGCTCCAAGAATTTTTAGCAGCAGTAGGGGAAGACTGGCCCCCACAAGCATATAAATGTCCATGGAGTACACGAGGCAGTGGGATTTTACTTTTGAGTAGCATTTTAAAAGCCCTTGATTTGACTTGGCAAGCTGGGGATATGATAATATCTGTGGGTAAACTCCATTTAGGCAAATCAGAATCTAAACCCTTTTTGTAATTCTATACTAATGCAGTACAAAAGCTCTTACAAATATCTAGTAGATGTTAAAATTCTCCAAGCAAAGAAGCTTCCACTGAATTTTCAGGAAACACTSTGTAATAGGAGTAGTTGAATAAAAACTGAAAAGTCTCTTTCAAAGGTGTTAAAATATGTCTGCTTTTTGGCTTTCATTTTTTTCCCCACAGTGAATGTATCCCCTACTTGGGGTAAAGTACCTTTAAATAAGGCAGCRGTATTTGATCTTTTTACTTAACCTGTATTCAATCCAAAGAGAATCCACTTAGCTCACTTTCAGGAGCTGAAAGGGGCCTTCAATGTGCAAAGTCCCAAATATCTATCCCAAATTCATGTTTAGGCTAAATATTAGCTTCTTGTTCTCAGTAGGTATGGAGACCAAGTTATTTCTAAGAGAGCATTTGCCTTTATAATAAGGTTGCACCACGTCTAGCTTAGGCATCCATATTCAGCTTCTTTTCCTGCCTTATATCTTCTTGTTTCAAGAGTCTTAAGAACAAAATGGAGAACATCAGTCATGATGGGAGAAGCAGAACACATAATATCGCATGATGTTTGGCACTGATTCAGGATAATTAAATTAAGTCTCTTCCCAAACTTTTCCCAGGAGAGYCTTCCAGAGAACTCCTTCCTCAACACTGTTATCTACTGCATTCAGCAACATAAATTTGTCCAAAACTCCATTTCACKCTCATCTGTGCAGATGATTTTGGGCCTAATCACTGATACTGGAATAAGTCTGTTTTGCTTGCTATCTGATAGGTGTGTTTTAGTGCTATCACACTTTATGCCAGCCGTGACTCTGGCTAACACAGGAAGACCATTTATTGAATGTCACAAATCTGTACTCATTTTCTGTTTCATCTCATTTGCCCTGGACCTGCAAGTTAAAGGCAACTAATCGTTTTCTCTTTAATGAGAGTTTGCTGGTAAAAATCCATTTGCTATCTGGATATAGCATTGCCATGGTTACAGAGTTGGCAGATGATATCTGTTTTTATTTGTTTGGGTTATTTTGAATACATTTCCAAAATTCAGAAAAGAAATCATTAATTTACATAATTTGCTGAAGAGAGTTTAGGGAAAAAAGTTAGGACTTTTTCAAATGAGAAGTGTCATTAGAGGCTTGTTTTACAGGAGTGTTCTGTAATTGCCGTTTAACATTGTATGTAATTAGGCCACATTTTAGCAAAATCACATTATTTAAATTTAGTTTCTCCAGAACTGAAGGATTTTATTCTCACAGTGAASTGAAGGACTTAGATCTGAACACTCAGTAGCAACTGTTCCTATTAATATTTGCAGGGATGATTGCAGCGAATGCAGATGCTACGTGTTCTTCAAGAGGCAACCTTAAAATTGTGTTTGCTTTTCAGGGCATTTTTAATCTTGTAGAAGCAAAGCAGTTGCAGTAATACTGACGCAAGAAATACTCGAGGTATTTCTGAAAGTACTTAATAACTATGCAGCTTTAAATTCCTAATAATTTTTACAGATGTAAACCTGACATTGACATAACCTCATAATTATTATTCCATTACTCAAAAACCTCTCTGCTCATAGCTGTACTTCTTACTTATTTGCCTTGTAGACTGCACAGTCATGTACTCCAATGAAAATCATTACAAATCTCTTTTGAAGAGAGAAGCTGGCCATTCTGCTGGACTAGTCAGTGGCCCTGGTGGGTCTCTGACTTCCTGGTTTGGATTACCTGATTGCCAAGTCTTCTTGTCACTGCGTGGGAAAAAGCAAGATATTAAAACATTGCAAACCATTAATCAAAATTGTTTTTGTTGAGGTAGCTATCTTCAGATGAAAAAAAAAGAAGTTATTTTTGTCTTTTTAGAATTTTCATGGTCCATGTTTGCAAATGGTTTTCCACATGAAGGTGAGAGTATAGGCTCTCTCTCTTCTTGCTATTCTTCTTTTTTCATATCCTCTAATTTAGGAAGCTGAGAGCGATGAAAAGTTATAAACCTCAATTAACATAGACTATTTAGCTTGGCAAAATGGTGTAGGCCCACTGAGATGGTCAGAGAAAAAAATCTCGCTATAATTTAAACAATATAACGTGAATAATTTAGACTGTCTTAGGGACCAATGGTATACTCTGAATTAACACAATGAAGCCTCTTCTTCTGCTAAGTGCTTATAAAACAGCCAGAGTCTTAATTAATATTCTAAATATCTAAGTAGATTCCCATGACAAAGGAGCTCATACTGCCCTAGCATGTGGTGAAAGCCTCATTAGCTTCCTTTAAAATCTTCTCTAATTCGAGCTATAATTTACTACYGGATTTCTTCAAAATATTTTAGCGAAAGGACAGATTTCTGAGTGCTCTCACAGCTAAATGGCATGCACTCCCATCCTTTTTCTTATGTACGATCACTAAACTTTTTGTATATTTTTGCATACATTCACTCTTCCTTGCTGTCTCGTTCTACCCTGAAACTTTGGAAACTTTTGACCTCAGAATCTGTGGTATAATTGTGAAAAGAATTGTTCAAATCCCTCATCTATCAAGGGCAGAAGTTCTAAAGAGAAAGAAAACATACACAAATTATAAGAAAAATAAATTCACAATCAATGTTTTTGCCACATTTACTTACAAAATTCCTTAAGGGTTCATTGCCRTGGTGTAATAAAGAAAAAATATTCCACGGAGAAATGTGAACACATTGACATGGGATTTTTGTATTGTAATTAGTCTAAGAATATTTTAATTGTTAAATAATTTAAAAGCTGTATATAATCTATGTTTAACACATATATCAACATTTTGTRCATGTATGTATATATCAATCAAAGCCAAGCACTTGGAAAATTAGATACATGCATACATTTTACAGTTATTTATATTAGTTATAAGTCAAGACTGAAATAACTTCTCCTTTTTGAATTGTCAAGGGGAGTGTTTAGAATGTAAATTAAAACCAGTCAATTGTGTCTTTTCCTTAGGTTCACAAGAAGGTTAGAAAAGAAACTGTGTCTAAACAGACATGGAGTAAGACTGTTAAACCAGATGGCTCTGTTAGTAACCGTGGAAAAAATCTCTTGCTGGCAAGACATTAATGTGCARAAACTTGCAGTACTTGTGCAAAATTGTCTGTTACAAAATCACATCTTTTCTGAATTACACTTTATATTTATGGTTAGTTGGAAATAAAAAGAGGTTGCCTATCTCCAGAGCTGAAGGGTCATTGGGTAAATTTATTCGGAGGTAGGAATCTCCAAATACTCTCTACAAGTATTTGGAGGAAGAAAATCCCTGCACCTCCATTGATGCCGTCGGTTACAGCGCATGTTCTGGCTCTTGGGACTAGGGACAAACAGAGTGAGGAGTCACAGGGAGTAGTCCTGTATTTCAGCTAGGTGCCCAGGGGAAACTGAGAGGAGAAAATATCCATCTCTTTTTGGTACCTGTTTTACTTTGTAATTCTAGGACTTGCCGTATTTTGGTCATTTCATTTCATTTTCCATGTTCTGTTCACAACATTGTCAGAAATTGTTTTGGAAAGGTATGCAAAGTCCTGAGGAAGAGCACTAGTTCAAAAAATACAGGTCTGCTGACATCCTGGGCTACTGGGATGAATCAGAAATGGGGAAAGGGGGCAGTTTTGTCATATTTGGGGGTGATGAACTTTGAAAAAACCCTTGGGAGAATGAAAGAAGTAGAGTCACTTGAATGTTGTTGAGAATAACAGAGGAGGGGAACCAAAACAACCAAAACCCCAAACAAAATGAAAATAGGGAAATGCTTTCCAGGGCTTTTGGGAGGCCTGAAATTGGTAAGCGGAAACTGTTTCCTTCTCTCAGAGCCTGTAAAAAGAGTAAGATAATTCCAAGGGGTGACTTCGCTGTTCAGTAACTTTGACAGTGTGTCACGGTGAATATGATAAGTAAAATGAAGATTAATGGAGAACTGGGTAGGTGGTTCCCAGAATGGTTAAAACGCCAGTTGCTGAGACTGCTCCTCTCTGCAGGGACAGCAGGCAGTAAACCYGGCTAACCTACCTGTGTTGCACCAACTGTGGTTTGAAAATTCAAAGCTGTAGTGTAGTAATGACTCCAGCCATCTGCYGCGATCCGAGCTCCAGAGGTAAGGGGAGGTAAGGACAGGGGAATTTACAAAGACATCTAAAATGCAGGAACTCTGTGTTTGTACTGCACACACTTACTCCTCGTAAGTATAGTGGTGAGTATCCCCACCTGTCACGCGGGAGACTGGGGTTYGATTCCCTGATGGGGAGGCCACGATGCCAGCTTTTTCAAGGCAATAAGCAGGATCGCAACCCTGGACTTCAGGAGAGCGGACTTTGGCCTCTTCAYGGACCTGCTTGGAGGAATCCCCTGGGTTAAGGCTCTAGAAGGAAGGGACGGGGGGTGGTACAGGATGGCTGGCTACTCTTTTCAGGAGTGCCATGTGACAGGACAAGAGGCAACGTGGGGCACAAATTGAAGCACAGGAAGTTCCGCCTGAACATGAGGGGGAATTTCTTCCCTGTGAGAGTGACGGAGCCCTGGCACAGGTTGCCCAGAGAGGTTGTGGAGTCTCCTTCTCTGGAGACCTTCAAGGCCTGCCTGGATGCAACCCTTCCTAACATGCTCTACGTGACCCTGCTTGGGCACGGAGGTTGGACTAGATGATCTCCAGAGGTCCCTTCCAAACTCAACCATTCTGTGATTCTAATGAGTGAGAATTACATGTACTGTACAAACGCTTTCATGCTTATTTATTCAATATTCTTAGAGAACATTTTGAATTTTATAAATTGTTATCACAACTAACATTTACCAACTTAGAAAGAAAGAAGAAAATCAATTTCAGCTTGATATTTTTGCAAATCTAAATAAACAAAAAAAAAAAAAACCCTTCAGTGACTCTGAAATATTGTATTTGTCGTATGCTAAACCTGAGAGTGGCTGTGAAAATAAAATATTTAGTAGTTAATCATCTCTTCATACTTATTTACCTATAGCAAAAATGCCAAGAATTTTGTCTATTTTAGAAATATATATATATTTTTAAATTCTTGTAAATTCATGAACAGGTTCTGTTGGTAGGCTGTAGCATCTTTTATGACAAATTGTTGGATTTTCTTAAAAATTCTTATCCAGATTTATTCAGACATTTTCATGTTAGAATTCAGTGAATTTTTAAAGAATAGAAACTGTATAAACAGTTCATTACTTCTAAAGGGTAATGAACAGATTCGTTACATCTCTATTCTAGAGTGTATTTCCTTTCATACTAGAAATCTCATTATTTCATTTTTCTGTCATTCTTAAATAATTGTTTTTGAAAGAAATGGTTTACTTTCTCACTACACTTACATAATGAGAGAAATTACTATGGATGAATTTCTTTCATGTATATGTATATGTATATGTGTACACATAACTGTGTGCGCACATGACATTGAAATATATAATTTGTGTGTACATATATCAATTGCTGTATCTAATGCCTTCAATTTACAAACACTTTTTGTTATTTTATTAAAATTTTATTTAAAAGTCTTTTAACACTRTATCGCTAACAGTTTCAGAGAAATGAAAGAAAAAAACTTTCAACTGCAGAGATGTACACATCCATCCAGATAACTATTTTACCAAAAATGTTATCGCTGGATCTCTTTTATCAAAAGTATTAAGACTGAATTGTCAAATTTTTAAATAACTTTTTCTTACTTGTGAGAATATGAGACCTATGCAAATTTCATTTTCCCAAGACTACAGATAGAAGTTGTAAGCTCTATGTGTGTATGTAAGAGAGAATATATAGCTAGAACTGTGCTATTACCTCATTACAATATAGTGTAGAATTTAAAATAGGAGATAATCTGAAAGTCCCAAGCAAATTTTCGCTTAAGTCATCAGCAATGAYACCAGAAAAATAAATTCTGCCCTTTTCCTCTTTCCATTCTTTGTTATACTTGCAAGATCTAAGTACATTGAATCTCCTATTGCRTCTGTCCTCCTGCCAAACGATGGAGTCCTTTATCCAAAGAAGGGCTAGAGAAAGCTCCCAGGAAAGACAGCATAGATATGGAAGTAGATAAGAACACAAAGTTGGGAAGATGGTAAAGGATAAGGAATGTTCAATGTTATACTTTAAATTTACTTTATTTCTGTTAAAAAATTAACTTGCAGAATTTAAAGAGAAAACCAAATTCCTCATAATCTGTCTTGAGATGCAGCAACAACTCRATTTTGCTAGCTTTTGTGCTACCAGCAAGGCTTTGACAACTGAACATTTGACCCTATACTTAGGTGCACAGGAATGAACTCCTGCACTTTTACACTGATGGTACTTTGTCTCGGCAAAGCTTGTAGCAGGATCAGAGTCTTAGACATCAACATAGCAGACATTCTTTATAAATATATTTTTTCATGCTTGATTTATTAATATGTTGTGGATGGTGCAGTTTATTTAGGTTTCTTAATCCTTTGTGCTTTGGTTTAAAATGTCAGAAAGACTAACAAAGTGAATTTCAAGCGCAGTATTGTGCTTGTTTTCACTGTCAAAATCACTGCTTAATTAGAAGTTCTTTTGGGACCAAATTTTTCCATGAAATATGTTATGCAGATGGAAAATGCTCAGGAAAAATAACTCATCTCAATTTCAGTACAGAGTTTGCCATTCTCAGAAAAGTTATTAGTGGCTGCCACATTTGCATTAGAACTACTGCACATAAAACTCAAAATATACTGTGATTGGTGAAACCACACATCACATTTTAAAACTTGTCTGTACAAAACCTGTCTAAGACAAGCACTTTTCCAGATGACAGGACATTTTTTTCTAATTACTATCTTTCAGTTTATAAAAAAAGTTCCCTCCTATAATCCACAAACTCTGTTTAACATTTATTTGAGAAAAATATGATTCTAAATGAGAAGACACATATTGGCCTGAAGTAATGCTAACCAGCTTGATCTTATAAATTACACAACAAATATGCTTCACTGTCCTTGAAGACTCTAGTCATCATCCCCTAAAGTATTATATCAAGTCTGAGCTTTTCAGTGCAGTAATAATTTTGCACCACAGTGGGCAAACTGAGCTCCAGAATTCAGATGAGTGCCTGTTAGCAGGTGCTCTCTTCTCAAATAAAATGATTTCAATTTGAGTGCTTTTGATCACTGCCACTGAATGATATCACACAAGAGGCAGATGCTGCAAAATAAGAAAAAAAGGCAAGTCTAAGGATATTAAATTCTGTTTTYCTACCTCTGCTGTTGTGAGGGTTTACCCATTTATAAATATGAGATATTCATGCGTAACACTAACAAACCAAATTGTGTAGAATTTCATTTGTCAGCAAAAGATTACTCTCAAGAATACATAAGAAATTCATCACCTGRCGAAGAAAGCATGCTGTCCACTAGTCATGCCATTTCATTTTAAACACTTTCTAGAGGAACCTATTTTGGGATTTCATCTGCCTATGTTACCAATGGGAATTGGAATATTCTATTCTTCCAGAAGGGCAATTCTTGCTTCTAAATTGGATGARGAATTTGAAGAAATTTCTTTCAAAGTACAATCTATTAGCAAGTTCATAGTATTTTTGTCCTGAAGAATTCATTTTTCTGATTTCCTTATTAGTATAAGGTGCACCTCTTATATCTGAATTATACCAAGTGCACCTCTTATGTCTGAATTAAGCCATCTCAAAACTTACATACTCCTTCAGTTTTGTCCCGGACATGACTATATAATTGGGTTGTGACAGTCRCAGGAAGGGAGAACGAGCTTAACATTCTTCTAGGTGTTGTTGTGTCTGGTCCGACTGAGGATTATGATTCATTTGATRTATGAAGTCAGCACTATGAGTTCATGAATTTACATTAACCAATACATGTGAACTGGGGAGGCCACTGCCATTTTATAAGTGRTTCGCACCATATGAGATATGCTATRTCTGGGAAATTCTTTTATCTGAACCTGGTTTAAGGATGGATCAACATCCCATGATATACATTTATCTCTCACATTTAACCAATCCTTTCATCTTTTATTTATTTGTTCCTAGCTGTGATTATTTCTTCTATGTGATTAGATGCTTTTGTTATCAAATGCAGATGATGTATGAACTGCTAAACCTTATCTAGTATTCTTTCCTACTGCAAARCTTTCCTATACTTTCCCATCCTTCTCCTAGTGCTTTTGTTCTTCATAAAGTTGAAGAGATCCTATACTCTAAGAAAGAGCAAGTATATGGTGCCCATTTCCACTTTTTGTTTCCCACTCTTAGGAATTCCTAAAAAACATGGAGAGGATCACAAGGCAGTATGCATTTTCCTGTTATGCAAGGTTGAAATTCTTAAAGGAACAAAGGACAAGAAAGTGAAATATTGGAGTGTATTCTTGCACAAGAGTCCCTTGAACTTTGGGACCGAACACATGGTAGTCCTRTGAGTAATCTGGCTACAACAATCCACTTAAAAAGCAGTTGGTTAGGATAGAGACTCCATGGAAATTACACAGCCTAATACTACTTTATAATGTTTTAGAAAACAAAAATTGAAAACTACCTAAAATAAAAAAAAGTTGATCAAATCTGAGAGTTTGTTAGAATAAACTAGTAAAAAAGTCTTAATTATTTCTGAAAATTGAATACCAGACAAAAAAGTGTTAAAATAAACAGTCTGTGAAAGAACTACATTTCAAATATAAAAGAATATTGTTTCTCTGTTCTCTGTTACGATAAAAATGAATTTACATTCTGCTCAATAAAAATAAACACGAATATCCAAAGAAGATGCTGATGTATTCTTGATATTATCAAAAGAAAGGATGAAATATTCTCTACAGATTGACAAATATATTCAATTTTGGTTCATTAATTTTTGCATAAGCAGTTGTAGTAGTTGTTACAAAAAGAGTGTATACTAGTGATGAAAATCACACTAACAGGTTGAAGTGGTGATAGCTCACAACATAATCCCTGTTAGGCCCCTGGTTACTCTTTTTGGACCTCTTGTTTTAGGAAGACATAAGRGCTCCTAATTAATTAATAACAGCTATAACAGCTGTTATAAGCCTGATCTTAGTCAAAGGGGATTCTGATGTCCAAAAAAGTTGCAAAAGAATCACATAGACATAAGGTGCTAAAACGATATGGATATTGTTTAAATCTCAGAAAGTGGAATAGGAACAGTGAATAAGGATTTTTTTTTTTTTTTGAGGGATTCAACATTTAAAGTCAGACTGATCAATAACTAAGTAAAAGATTTTTTCAGATGGGATGGGATAGTAGCTAAGCTGGCACATATGCTCAGGGAAGGTCACTAGAAAGAAAATAAAAACATAGACTAAAGGATTAAGATTCACTTAAACTGTTTCAGGGAAGACCCGTTTGTACTCCAGCTGACAAAGCAACCAAGGGAGTAGTTAMTGAGGATGGAGAAGGGAAGACTTTCCTTTGGTTGAGAAGGAAAGGATTAGAGACCTTCTGGGAAGGCTAGACATTCACAAATMCACGGGCCCCGATGGGATGCACCTGTGGGTACTAAGGGAGCTRGCGGATGTTGTTGCCAGGCCACTCTCCATCATCTTTGAAAGGTCCTGGAGAACCGGAGAGGTGCCTTAGGACAGGAAGAAAGCCAATGTCACTCACTGAGGAMTCAGGCAACTACAGGCCAGTCAGCCTCACCTCCATTCCTGGAAAAGTGATGGAACAGCTCATTCTGGATGTCATCTCCAGGCATATGGAKGAGAAGAAGGTGATCAGGAGTAGCCAGCATGGATTCACCAAGGGGAAATCCTGCTTAACCAACCTGATAGCCTTCTRTGATGGAATGACTGGGTAGATGAGGRSAGAGCAGTGGACGTTGTGTACCTTGACTTCAACAAGGCTTTTGACACTGTCTCCCATAACATCCTMCTAGAGAAGCTCACGAATTGTGGGTTAGAGGAGTGGACAGTGAGTGGATTGAGAACTGGCTGAAAGGCAGACCTCAGAGGGTTGTCRTCRGTGGYGTGGAGTCTACTTGGAGGCCTGTGGCTAGTGGAGTTCCCCAGGGCTCAGTGCTGGGTCCCATCCTGTTCAACTTTTTCATCAATGACCTGGATGAAGGGACAGAGTGCCTCCTCAACAAGTTTGCTGATGA